>NC_139943.1:12504946-12509946 GCF_963454915.1 Gymnoscopelus microlampas | reverse complement strand
AGACGCGCACACACTCACTCTCTCTACTGTCTATGAAGCCCCGCCGGTGACCCTGCCGGCATCCCCGCCGGCATCCCCCTGCACCCCCTGAGCTCGGCCCTTAACCCCTAGTGAGCCGTGTTAAACCTCCCCTCTGGCGGCAGCCTAGCGAGCCTTCCTGTGGATCAGAGCGCACGGCGCTATTAGCCGGATCCTGGGAAAAGAGCCGTAATCCCGAGGTTCTGAGAGAGCCACAGTCACCCTAAAGCCGGATTTATACTTAAAGTTTGCTCCGCCGTGTCGCGCAACGAAAACAGGCGATCTAAAAGCTCACTGTGCGTCGCATTCGTGACGCACAGTGAGCTTTTAGATTGCCTATTTTCGGTGCCGCGACCCCAGGTTGCAAAAGCAAACTAAGTATATATCCCTTAAGTCTGTGTGCCAGAGGACTGCATGTCAGAAAGCTGATCGGACTTGTTACATGGGGAGGAAATGCGATCTCGCTGGCAAGCGAGCTGCTCGCCAGATGTTGCTCTTAATTCGAACCTTGCCTGTGTTTGTTTGTGTAAATGTGGGTGTTTGTGCGTACACGTGTGTGTGTGTGTGTGTGTGTGTGTGTGTGTGTGTGTGTGTAGGCGAGCGAAGACGCAAGGCGGTGTGTGTGCGTAAGAGTGACCACCTGGAGGTGTCGGAACAACGCTGTGAACATTTACCTCGTCCCGGTGCTGTCGCTGAGCCCTGCAATACTGACTGTGAACTCAGGTAAACACGCACACACGGACACGCACACGCACACACACACACACACACACACACACACACACACACACACACACACACACACACACACACACACACGCACCCACACACGCTGCCTACAGCCCCACAGCACTCACGCATTGTACATCTATATAACGTTTAAGTTGTGGGTCTGTTTGTCTGTCTGTGGCGGGTGGGCGGGCCCAAATATGGACATGCCCCGACATCCATATTCGCTGTTGTTAGGCAAAGTGAGAGAGAGAGAGAGAGAGTCAGGGTGAGAAAGAGAGCCTATTTCAACCACATGATAACCCGCCGGGCAATGCTGGGTACCAAACCTTTAACAAGCTGAGAGAGTGAGGTTGAGAGTGAGAGAGAGGGAGAGGGAGAGAGAGTGTGAGGGAGAGGGAGAGAGAGTGTGAGGGAGAGGGCGAGGGAGGGCATTTCACCCACATAACAAACCAGAGAGGGAGAAAGAGATCCTGTTTCGCCCACACAAAATCCGGCCAATGCTGGGTATCGACACCTTAACGCGCTGATTGACACGACGCAAAGTATTGACTGTGCAATAACGCCAGGCCAGCTGCGTTTTCTGCGTGTCAATCTATCTGTATAATTTCTAGGAATCTCTATCTGTTTTTTTGTCCTTTGCATATCTTGAGAACTATTCACCCGATCGACCTCACACTTGGTGGGTGTATTGCTGACCAGAAGAGCTGTTATCTAGAACTATATACTATTATTATTGTATATTGTAGGTTGTATATTGTATTTCTTATCTTATCTTTGCAGCTCTGTGCATAACTGTAGTCCCAGTCTTTTTTCAGAAGGTGGCATACCTGTAGCCTGGAATCCAGACTGGTTTGCTCCGTTCAGCTGACTTTTTTTTCTCCACTTCATATCTCAGTCTGGCCGTCTCCAGAACAACTCTCTCTGTTTCCTTACGTCACCTGTTACGTACAGTAGGCACACATTTTATATTGGAAGGCTCCGATCCGCCCACATACCATATTTCATTGGAAGGCTCTGGTCCTGCCCCGCCCACAGACCAATCAGAATCCTCGGGCGCCTGGGCGTCCGAGAACACCCCTTGCACATAGGATGCTTGCCAGACTGAGAAAAGAAAAAAGTCAGCTGAACGGAGCGAATCAGTCTGGATTCCAGACTAGCATACCTGTTACCTGTTCCAATTATTTATTTTCCCATAGCTTCATTTAATTGGCTCAGAAGAAGGTTTGAACCGGAAACACATATGACACATGTGTTTCCAGTTCAAACCGGCTGCTGGAGCCTATTGCTGAGAACTGAAGTGAGTGCAGTGGAAGTGTGAAATCGATGGGATGAATAGTTCTCGAGATATTCAAAGGACTATACTGTACATACATACATACATACATACATACATACATACATACATACATACATACAGATACCACATCTCACAATTCACAGACCATCCTTACTTTGTCTTTCTCCGCCCGCCCCCCTCCTATACTGCCCCCTGCAGGTGGCATGTGGCAGGGAAGAGCGAGTGTTCGGCTAAGTGCGGCCCCGGGTACCGCAGCCTGGACGTCCAGTGCATGAAGTACAGCCAGTTGAAGAGGCAGAGTGAGAGGGCGGAGGCCAGGACGTGCGGGGAGCTCTCTAAACCCCAGACCAGGGAGCCCTGCCACGGGGACTGTCTGCTGAAGAGCTGGCAGTACAGTGCCTGGTCACAGGTACGAGGAAGATGCTGCTGCTGCTCATTACATTTATGTTGCTCATTTGTGTTTATTACAATGCATTCTCACTCTCAACTCATCACGTACTGTATACGGGACGGGGCCTCTTGTTCTGGACCCCTTGGTGTCACTTTTTAATGCACTGGGTACCATTGTGTCATTCTTTCAATGTGTTGGGTAGTTCGATAGACTGTAGTTCGTTGTGCGACGCAAAAATAGCCGATCTACAAGCTTACCATGTGTACAAGCTCAGGTTGAGATGAAATTTATTTTGTTTTTTTTTGGGGGGGGGGTGTAATTTGTGAAGATTCTTTAACGTTTTTGCCTATAATGTGCCCAAAATAGTGAACTCTAGGTTGAAAGTTAAAAACATTGAAAACGAGATTTAAAAAAAAAGTTGAGAAGGGAAGGGACTGCCTGATTGGAGCGAGTTCTGCCAACTCAGCAGTGTCGACATTGCAGATTGAAAGGGCGGGAATCGGACCGGTCATGAACCGAACCGGTGTCGTCAACATGTTTCTGCAGGGCTCTAAGACATGTTGTTGTGGTTAAGTGTTTTGTTGTGTTTCTGCAGTGCTCTAAGACGTGTGGTCGTGGTTAAGTGTTTTGTTGTGTTTTTGTAGTGCTCTAAGACGTGTGGTCATGGTTAAGTGTTTAGTGTTGTTTCTGCAGTGCTCTAAGACGTGTTGTCGTGGTTAAGAGTTTTGTGTTGTTTCTGCAGTGCTCTAAGACGTGTTGTCGTGGTTAAGTGTGTTGCGTTGTGTTTCTGCAGTGCTCTAAGACGTGTGGGCGTGGCAGTCGGACCAGAGAGTCCTACTGTATGAACAACCTGGGCAGGAGGCTGTTGGACCGGGACTGCAGCGAGTACCAGAGGCTGGTCTCTGAACCCTGCAACGACCAGCCCTGTCCCAAGTGGTTCCCCAGCGAGTGGAGCGAGGTGAGACACTGCCCCCTGCCCCCCCACCTGTGAACCTGTGTTCCAATGTAGTTTATTATTTAGACACAAGCTCTGGACCCCACAAGCATTTTTCATCTGTTTAATGTTGTCCCGTGCCAACCTATAGTGTTAAGGACAGTCCTCATCAAGCACTATATCTATATCTACAGTATAGATAAATTTCACCACTGTCATCATTACAGTTGTGGTATGGACTCTGCCATCCACTTGAGTTAGACTATGTGGTATGTTTATCATTTTGTTACAGTGCTTTGTGTCATTATACATTGATTCCAGAGGCACCATTTCTTTTCTTCTTTTTTTTTACAAATAAGTACATTTTCAGTTGAAAGTTTAACATTTTAACCTTTTAATGGTCTCTCTCTCTCCAGTGTATGGTGACATGTGGGAAGGGGATGAGACACAGGCAGGTGTCGTGCACTGTAGCAGTGCTGGGAGAGGAGAAGCTGGCGGAGCACCTGTGTGACCCCTCCAGCAAGCCCCCCACCGTGGGCTCCTGTGAGCTGCCCGAGTGCGCCTCCTGGCAGGTCGGCGTCTGGGGAGCGGTGAGTGCCATACACACACACGCACGCACGCGTGCACATACACAAACACACGTTTGTATTACTACTTAGATAGATAGATAGATACCTTTATTGATCCCGAGGGGGAATTTCAGTCGCCCAGAGGTGCCATAGACTATTTAGTGTGGTTGCCCGAAAGGGCAACACACTATAGTACTTGGGCGACTTTCTTTATAGACCCCTTAACAGACGACGTCACTCTGGTTGCAAGCGATAAGAACCGGTATTGCGCGCACAGGTCTGGCACTGAGGGTGCGTTCGGAAAATTGCGCACCGGAGCGCACTCGCCTATTAGTTTGTATTGGCCAGTGCGCTCATTGCTGTAATTCCGAACGCACCCTACAGTATGTTGGGAATTGATTGCATGAAACAATCACCTGTGTGTTCAGTCTCAATGTTGGTAAACAAATAATTGGTCTATTCTACCTTTCTAGAGCAACCCAAAGTTTGGCACGCTACTCCTCCCACAGTTTTGTGTTTCGCGGCACACACTCAAGCCATATGTCAAATCGACCGGCTTCATCGGGAATCGTGTGCTTCCATTTTGCTAAGTGACATGTTGTATTGTTTAATTTATATTAATTTATTTTTTCCCCATTGGCTTGAATGGGAAAATGCGAAAACTCACATTCAAGTATTTTTCTCTCGGAAACCGTAAGGGCTGCAGTTACAACACTAGGAGGGGAGGTTCGTAGTCCAGTGGCCTACATACAAAAAAAAGTCAGCCAGTCAGCCTCATGGTGGCGCTTTAACAGCCCACTTTACGCTTCAGCCTATAACTCTTGACAAATAGCCGAAAAATAGCCCATATACTGTATATGCTCACAAGTCGCACCAGTTACAGTGCGGCGCGTTTCGAGCATGTTGATATTAAATCAGACATAACTCCAACCCTAATCCCTAAACCTAACCTCTAAATGTCTACCACAACCCCAACCATTTTCTCTTGTCTATTTCCCATATTCTACTTTACTTGTGGGGACATTTGGACCACACAAGCATAGTGCACACACACACACA
>NC_139943.1:12457446-12502446 GCF_963454915.1 Gymnoscopelus microlampas | reverse complement strand
ACCCTCACCCTGACAGGCACTTAGAATTGTAGGAGTTTTAGATTTAGTTTGACTTTACTGTTATCTGGGGACACTCCTCCAAAATCATGTGGGGACAGTTGAGAACCACTGCTATAGACTGAACTGTACGTGTGTGTGTGTGTGTGTGTGTGTGTGTGTGTTTAGGACTGTGAGGTGGCACCGTGTCCCTGGATGTCACCTCTGCACAGCACGCCTCGCCCTGACCCCTCCAACCAGCTGCTGACCCAGTGGCGATATGGCTCCTGGACCACGGTATGGACACGTTTAATTCATACTAAATGAGCCTGCATCACAATCCATTGATTGATTGATTGAATACTTTATTAACAGTTTGCAAAGACAAGCACAGGGAAGTACAGCTCAGTACAAGGCCTGTAAAGAGGATTTTAAACCCAAGAAAGCACTATGGCTTGTTTCCATTGAGGTCCTTCCATAGCTTTGAAGATACAGTATAGTAAAAAAATACACCAAACCATGTGTGGTACAGCAAATAATTAGGAGCAAATGGGGGACTTTCGATGAAAATTAGCATTATTGCAAAAATAAATTTGGTATGTTTACATTACATCATGTCCAGTATGTGTTGTTCATTAATATGTGCTGTCTGGTCCCAAATAAACAACTAAAATAAAGTAATAGCATATTGTTGCTATCGGGCAGAAAAACCTTGTATCTCCAGACTTCAACTTCTTATGTTTCTTCGTAAATCAATGCCCTACTTCATCATCACATACTACTGTGTAGTAGCACAGTCAATACCGGATTGACTGTGCTACTATTAAATCGGCTGTATTCCCTTTTATAATAGACTTTTTTGTATGTGATGCATGAGTTTTGTAAGATTATTATTATTTATTTTTTTGTGTGTGATACACCACCAGTTGCTCAAAGCCCTGGGATATAACAAAGACACAGATGGAAATTGTCGGAAGTGCCACATGGGCATGTGAACATATGCGGCATTCTGCCGCCACTGTCTGACCGTACCTTAAGACGCAACAAACCTGACAGGAAAACCTAGCTTACTGTATGTAGACAGGAAACACCTACATAATGTAGACAGGAAACACCTACTGTACCTAATGTAGACAGGACACAGAAACACCTACATGTTGTAGACAGGAAACACCTACATAATGTAGACATGGGATTACATTTGTTCTACTGCTATGCCACAAAAATGTGGAATTCCATACCAACAGTCACAAAAACATGTCAATCCTTAATCTCCTTCAAAACCGCTTACAGGTGGCTGCAATTCGGAACTGGCCCCTGTAAAAAGTCACAGCCTAACCCCCCAGTGTTCCAGATAACTGAATGATGAAGGGAAGGCGCACCTCGTTGAGAAATGTAAACCAGAACTGGAGATGCTCCTCACATGTATCTCTCATCTTCCTTCTGGCAGCAGCTCTGACTGTAACCTTTTGCTTGTCGTAAATGAATCTGCTCGGCTGGCAATCCCAACGCAATCACAACAGAGCAGCTGATGCTTGTTCACTTTGCCTCTGTCTTTCACAAACGAGGATGTAGGGGATATTGACTTTAACAGCTTGACAGATCGGGGTAGAGTTACACGTCTCCCGTTATGATGAGCGTGTTTGGAAATGCGCGGGGGCCATATTAGCTTTCATAGAGTCGTGCACTGTGTGCCAACGTCATAAAGTTGTCTTACTGTGTGCCAACGTTATGCCCTCCACAGATAATACTGTTCAGCCCCATGGAAAATGATTTAGCATGGTCTCTTAGCATACCTGTACGAACAAACGAGCACATGCAAGTGTGAATATGTGACAAGTTTTGACAGACAGCTAGTCGTTAAGTTTTTTTTTCCATTTTATTTTGTTTCACGTCAAGCAGGCAGTCATAGCTACAAATTGTTGTAAATAGCCGATCTACAAGCTCACAACGCGTCGCAGTGCGACGTGTCGTGAACAGATGAAAGAAATCTGATCTGATAAATAGCAGATCTGCTATTTACGGAAGGAAAACTCTTCCGCCTACGTGAATCGGCCCTAGCCAATCACAGATTGGATCTTGACCGAAACTGAACTCTTTTACCAAAACAAAGAAGAATCTGTATTATTATTATAACAAAAATCTTATCAATATAATAATTGCTTCTTTGGGATGTACATGACATGAAAATTACGGGAATATTAACGTGACTCGCAAAATGAGAGCCCCCGAAAAGTCTCTCTCTGGATAAAAGAAAAAGAAAACATGCATTATGCATAAAACGCATGCACATACACACAATCTTGGAAAAGGCACATGTGCGCAAAAAAGCATACCGAGTGGAGTGTCGGGGGGGGGGTTAGTAACTTGGTAGGCCCCTCTGTGTCTCGTGCACTTAGCATTGTTGCCTGCTGCAAATGAAAACCACATTTCATCTAAACACCAGTCTACGGTTTCTAAGATGGAACCTCGTGTGTCAGTCTGAAAGCTGACATGAGCTCGTATGTCAAAATTAGGAGAGCGCCAGTGTGCAGGCTTCTACACATGTGCAAACACACACACACGCACACACACACGCACACGCACGCGCACGCACGCACGCACGCACGCACGCATGCACACACACACACACACACACACACACACACACACACACACACATACACACATACACACATACACACATGCACGGACGGATACATTGCGATAAGAAGCATATGGTGTAAAGTTATGGAATTTAGAGTGTTATTGATATGAGTGGAACATGACTTGTGGAGCAGTGTGATTGCATTATGTATTCATCCCCTCAGCAGTGTTTATGTTGTATTGTTGAGCTGTCCAGCATTCAGTAGTTCAGACTATCAGTAGGGGAACATCGCCCTGCGGGGGGGACTCCCTCTTTCATTGGTGTGTCGCCCAGGTTGCACCTAAACCCTAACCTTTAAAGGTTGGGTAAGTGATTTACTTTGGTTGAAATAAGTGTTAAATAGCTCTATATTCTGATAGTACTAATTGCTATAGAGTGTTTGTTCAGTAAAAGGATTCTTTTTTTATTTTGATTCTGAAAAGTGCCAGAGTTTTTTTCACAGAAAACAAAAAGTGCTTAGGAAGCGAGATACAGCCTTTTTCAGTTCTAAGTTAAACAAGGAGTGGATGGAGCTGCACATCTTCAGATGATGATATCTTGGGTTCTGAACATGTTTTTCCCCCCCAAAAAAAGAAAGATTTTTTTTTCATTTTTATGCAAATTTTTCAAAAACACGTCAAACACGTTAATGGCACGTTGAGCCATAGCGCTAAAAACACGTGAAACACGTTAATGGCACTCAGTGAGTTAAACAGTAAAATGCATTTTCAGTGCTCTCGCCTGATTGGCTTAAAATGTGTCACCTACCTGAAAATGTACTATATTCTGTTTACTAAAGAGCTGGAGAGACCCCTGTGACCGAACAAACGCTCTGTTGCAATGATTGCTATCAGAATATAGTACTTTAACAATTTTAACAACAAAAAAACGAAACAAAAAAATATATAACTTACCCTACCTTTAACTTCACAAAAACTATGCCTAAACCTAACGTAACCTACCTTTTTTCGTACTTATATTGATCCCAAATGACTATTTGCAGAATTGCCCCTGTCGTCCAGTTTCCCCAGCAGTTCCCAGCAGCCCCCATAGAGCAGAACCCATAAGCATATCGCTACATCGTATGCTATTTGTTGCAGTCAATATGTTTTTGATATGTTTTCCGCCGTAGTCTGCTAAACAGACCAACGTGGGGTGAAATCACATCCACTTATGTGCCCATAATGTGTTTGTGTATATGCTTTCATGTATGTAAAGATGTATGTATCCCCCTGCTCCTAAATGATTGTCTTCTAATGTGCTGAGCAGCCTGAACGCCAAGATCAAATATAATATTCACGCTTGTATCTACATTTTATTTGATACAAATGTTCTCAAGCTGTTATGTTCCATTCGTGAGTTATCTGACTGAATGAACTACAGTAATGGAAAACACTCAGCAGACTGACAGCTGATTACAGCTGAGGCGCATATGACTCAATGTCATAGTGTCCTGCACACACTAACCTCTCGTCACCAGGCTTTCCACCACAGAGGAAAGCCTGGTTTTAATTCTAAAACTGAGCCGTGTGATCCGGTTTAGGAAAATGAAGGGTGGGGTGGGGGGGTTGTAAGCTAGTAGATCAGCGATTTCTGCTATTTTTACATGTATAAAATTTATGTATATTAAATTGTCAATCATTTCTTTGTAAATTTAAGTTATTTGTCATATCTACCCTGTGCAATTTTTGGTAACATAAAAGGCAACAGAAATTAAAAATGTATTCATAATTATGTTCCAATGTTCAATGCCAAACACACAATTAAATCTTTAATTGCAATTATTTGAGTGACAATTAAATCGTCAACTTAAATTTGTAATTGTGACAGCCCTAATTGATCCCAGGCTATGCACAGCACTAAGGCCATGCTTCCTCCCTGTGTCCTGCAGTGCTCGGTGTCCTGTGGCAAGGGGAAGCGAGCGCGCTATGTCAGCTGCAGGGACGCCCAGGGAGGGGTGGCCGACGAGTCGTACTGTGCCCACCTGCCCCGTCCCCCAGAAACCGATGCGTGCTTCAGCCCGTGTGGCCAGTGGCGTGCCGGGGAGTGGTCTCCTGTGAGTATAACATGCATCCGACACTGTGTCCAATCAACACACATATTTCCCATGTTTCATAGACTTATACAGTAATCACTAAATTGTGTTAGTTATTATGCCGTGGCTTTGTAGGAGACAGTGTTGATTTTGACAGCAAATTTTGATTTAGTTTTAATCATAGTCTTTTGAATAAAATTCATATTTTAGTCATCTGAAATGTTTTAGTTTTTGTCTAGTTTTAGTCGACTAAATATCATAAGATTATAGTCGACTAAATCTACTGTTGATTTGGTCGACTATAATGTATTTTGGCGGGTCTTGATGCTTGATGGCGTCGTATTGCCTGATTTGAACACTTGGTTGCATGCTGAAAATAGCCGATCTACAAGCTCACAACGTGTCGCAGGGCGACACGTTGTGAGCTTGGCTATCTTCACAGCGCTGAGATTGGATATCTTCACAGCGCAACACCCAAGCGTAACCAAACGTAAAATGACTTATTTTAGTTTTACTGGATCTGTTCTCCACTCGTCCCTCCCTAACATTTTAGTCAAATTTGTATTTGTTGACAAAGTTTTCAATATATTTAGTCTTAGTTTTAATCATCGTAGCTTAGTTTTTATTTCGTTTTTGTCAGTGAAAAAAGGACGATTCTTTGTCGTTGTTTTAGTCGACAAAATCAACACTGGTAGGAGGCTAGCATCTACAGAGGTCGGTCTGGGTGAGCGTGTGTGTCTGTTTGTGTGTCTGTTTGTGTGTCTTTGTGTCCGGGGCCATTCTTCTCGCAAACAATCTGTCATCACCAAATTTCTTATACACACAGCCAGTTAGATTATTATTCAAGTTTCTTTGTTTCATTCCAAGAATATAAAGGGGGAGGAGCTCACCCCTATTCAGTCTGAATGCACATATGTTACTCATGTAATGTGTTTGGCCTTGATTTGTGAACGTTAGCAAGCCTCTCCCAAAGCTCAACATCACGAGAGCCAAGACTCTCCTTGATAATGTCATTAATAGACAGATTTAGGGTTTCTCTTGCCAGTGCATGGAAGAACAATTTTCAACAGGTACTGGGAAATAACATAAAGGCTAATTTACACAGATATTATATAGACACATTCTTGGTCTATACTCCTTTGGCGCTCCCCAAAAAAATGGAATCATGTGGAATCACTTGACGATCTCGAAAATAGGTTGGGAATAGCTGCTCCATAGTATTCTAGGGTTAGTACACAAAATGAATCCACTAGTTCCTCAGCCTCGATCAGTGGAGCAGCTCCAGTTGTGATAACATCAGAGCTTAGAAGAGGTTCTGTGGTTTATACTGGAGCTCTGTGAGAGAAGCTCCCACAGTGTTTACGAAACACTGCTTGGCAACCGTGTGTACATTCTGCATTTTGACTTTTGTTTATGGATTTACATTCCAACATCGAATTATGGATTCTGAGGATGTTATAATTTTGTCGCTGTCAGGCTGAAACTCTCCATGTTCAACTTTTTACGTCTTTTTGTAAATTAACGTCCCTACTTTGTCATATTAGCAGGGACGCAGAGGGGGGGGGGGGTTTGAACATACTCAGTTATCAGGGACTCAGGGATACTCCCCCCCCCCCACACACTTTTGGGATCTACACTTCAATCATGGATTCAATCATTCATTCATCCTTGTACCTAATTAACCAAAATAAACCTACAAAAACGTGCGTGCACACACACGGAACGCATGCACGCGTCCTGGCGCGTGCATGCATGCGTCCCGTTCGGTTCTAAAATGCCCTCTGCGTCCTTGCGTACTAGTGTCACACAAAAGTAGCAAAAACAGCCTATCTACAAACTCGCCACACATCCCAATGGCACACGTTATGGGCTAGTTCAAATAGCGAAACCGATTAACAAGAGCTTGTGATTAAATAATAACTACATTGGACCCATTGGAACTCAGGTTCTTTTTCCCCTTTTCCTGAAAAGTACCCGTTTTGGACATACAAGGTTTCCACCCTGACAGTGACGAGATCGGAACGCTGACTGGCCATTCTCTCTGTTGCTCATTACCTCCAGTGTTCGGTGACGTGTGGGGCCGGGGGTCGGACCACCAGGCAGGTGGTCTGCACCAACTACCACCAGCCCGTGGACCAGGCCTTCTGCGACCCGGACGAGAGGCCCGGCACGGAGCAGGAGTGCACGGCGGCGCCCTGCCCCTCCGTCTACAACCGGCGGCGGGCCAACGACCAGCCCTACGGGTACCCCCGAGACCGAGACCCTGGCCACCACCCTGGTCACAGCAGCTGGAACGTGCCCTCGGCGGACAACCAGTGGAGGACGGGACCCTGGGGAGCGGTATGTCCGACCGTTATCATCTCATACAATCGCTATTTTCATTTTTTAAGTGGAATTTCATTGCATGCAAAATAATTTGTATATGGAGCATATTGATAACTTATACTTAAGTTATACATAAAGCTTTGATTAAAAGATTTTCACACATTTTCACAATAAAAAAATTAAAAAAGCAGATCTACTATGAGCTTGTATATCTGCAATGGGTTAAGGTCTTGCCTGGCCATCTGCACTTTGGACCGACGGGAATTTGCTATGGTGTAATAATGAGCTTTTAACAGCTATGAATATAAATCACTACAGTCATTATCCAGTCAGTATCCTTCATACTGTACTTAGTGTGGTGGGACTGTACTCGCTCCCACTGACAGTAGGGGGGATGTGTTGTCATTTTTTAATTGGACACAGAGCGTACCTGTTGCTCCGTTCAAGGCTGATCTGTGTACGGTCTGCCAGACTGTTCTTAAACAATAATGTGCTCTGTCTGTGGAAGGAGCATTCTGCAGCTGGTCAAGGTCTCGGTTGAAGTCAGGTCAACGTAACAGAGAGAGAGAGATAGATAGCGTGTGTGCGTTTGTGTGTGTGTGTGTGTGTGTGTGTGTGTGTGTGTGTGTGTGTGTGTGTGTGTGTGTGTGTGTGTGTGTGTGTGTGTGTGTGTGTGTGTGTGTGTGTGTGTGTGTGTGTGTGTGTGTGTGTGTGTGTGTGTGTGTGTGTGTGTGTGTGTGCGTGTGTGTGTGCATGCATGTGTGCGTGCGCATTGTCTCCCTAGTTTGTTGCAATAAACCAACTGTATGTGGAAACAATATTTTTGACAATGTTATTGATGTGATTCACTTGTTAAAAAAATTAATTTGTGGATGAACCACTTTCAACTTGGCGTACCTCTTTAAATAAATGTAAAATATAGAAAATAGCCAAATTAAAAGCACACAACACGTTGGAACCAAATAGACCCTTATGCTTCTGTAGCTCTGAACGTGTACACATGGGTCTCTGTCCTATAATGCATAGTAAACCGGAAAAAAGTTTGCGAATCAGTTGGTTTAAATGTCCTGAGATTATGTTTGTTTGAACATTTTGCATGCAAGGAGTATACAGTATACTGTATGTGTGAATGAAGTGCCAACGTATAACCCTGGTGTTCTGTGCCCTCCTCCAGTGCTCCAGTACATGTGCGGGGGGCTTCCAGAGACGGGTGGTGGTCTGCCAGGACGCGGATGGGCGCAGCAACAGCTACTGTGACGAGAGGGTCAAACCCGCCGAGTCCAAAAGCTGCGACTCGGGACCCTGTCCTCTGTGGAATTATGGGACCTACGGAGAGGTGAGCATACATGCTTTATGCCAGGGACACAGGGTCTGGTCTGGTCTGGTCTGGTCTGGTCTGGTCTGGTCTGGTCTGGTCTGGTCTGGTCTGGTCTGGTCTGGTCTGGTCTGGTCTGGTCTGGTCTGGTCTGGTCTGGTCGGTCTCTCTCTCTCTCTCTCTCTCTCTCTCTCTCTCTCTCTCTCTCTCTCTCTCTCTCTCTCTCTCTCTCTCTCTCTCTCTCTCTCTCTCTCTCTCTCTCTCTCTCTCTCTGTGTGATCCTGTGCTGTCTCCATCACACCTCATCTTTCATAATGTCACTTTGCAGGGCAGCTGTTAATGCCTTTTTGTCTGAGGAGGTCACCCAAATGTAAAGTTTTCATTTCCTTCCTGTGTAACCTAAAACAGTTGTTTTGAAGCATCGTCATGTCAAGAACACGCAAATTAATATGTATTTGGCCTCGGACCCCTATCTGAAAAGATTTTGTGCCCTTCGCCCCCGTACAAGATGATGTCATAATATTTCCAAAACGTATTCAGAATTTTTTAAATCACGTTGTGTGCGCGTGTAGAACGGCTATATTTTTTCAAATAGGCCATAGTATGTAAGTGGTTCAACTGATTTTGATTCCATATTAACTAGTCCCCCAAGGACCGCTGGGGGTCCCCAGACTATTGTAACTCACTTTTCACCTACCCCAATAACTCATCTCTAAACCGCCTACACCTGGTCCAAAACACTGCTGCCAGACTATAGGTCAAGGAGAACATGCCACATGACCCCTATCCTAGTGCCTCCCTGCACTGGCTCTCCATCAATTTTAGGATCCAGTTTAAGATTCTTGTAATCACATACAGACCTCTCCACAATCAAGCGCCTGCATATTATATATGCGACCGCCTCCATCCATAATGTTCCCTGAAGGTCACTGAGATCCTCAGCCCAGGGCCTGCTGGTTGTTTCCCTCACAAAGCTAAAGACCAAAGGTGACCGAGCCTTTGCGTATAGCACTGCCCCCCGACTGTGGAATAACCTCCCCCTGGCCTTAAGATTTGTGCCCTCTGTTGACAATTTTAAAAAGACTATTAAAAACCCACCTGTTCAGGCAGGCATTTATTTAACTTTATGTGTCTTGCAGCTTTTAATGATTGGATGTCTGACGGCTTATTTTACTCATTTGTTTTATGTTTTACACCTGTAAAGGACTTTGTGACTGTCATTGTCTGCGAAAGGTGCTCTATAAATAAAATGTACTTACTTACAGACCCCACTTTGAGAACTGTCTGAGGGTCGTCAAGCTACAATCCCTAAGTGTTATGTCCGTTGTCTCCATCTCTCTATGGAGAGAGGTAATTGCAATAATGTTCAGGCTATAACATAAAGCAGGGGTCTTCAACAGGGGGTCCGGGACCCCTAGGGGGTCCTCAGAGTTACTACAGGAGGTCCGCCAAATCTCTGTGTGATATGATTTTTTTTTTACCCACTTGAACCCTAACATCCCTTTTCTGAGGAGAACTTTAGCCAAAAATAGCTACGTGCTTCGAGGCGTTGTGAGCTTGTAGATCGGCTATTTTTGGAGGGAAAAAAAGAGCAGACCAAGTAAACAAAAAGATTTAATCTGAAACACAATTTTATACAATATAGTGGGGGTCCCTGCTTCATCTCTCTCTCAGCTAGGGGGTCCTTAGCCTGAAAACGTTGAAGACCCCTGCCATAAAGGTTGGCGGCACATCAAGTGTCCAATCTGGCATGCCGTACTGCTTCAAATCGGATTCAAATGTCCTACCCAACACCAGGGTGGAAGAGTAGTGCCTCCAACCAATACAGTTAGTTATATCAGTTAACTTGGTACTTAGCTTTGTTAGTATAGTATATTGTATTGTATTAACATAATCGTTGCTGTCGGGTGGAAACCTGGAAACCAAAACCGTAACTTTATAGGAAAAGTTAAATCTTTTTTAAACCAACTTTCTTTACTTTTTAAACAGGACTTTCACCACTTTCACTTTCATAGGGAATATATTTTGATGCCAATACTTTTGCGCCAATACTTTAGTACTTTTACTCAAGTCACATTTCGAATTCAGGCTTTTTTTTATTTACTTGTGTAAAAATGTTTATAATATTGAGGTATTCGTACTGTTACTTAATAATAACAACTGTGGCCCGGACGGTTGGGCGTAACCGTCTGGGCACCTAGGCTGGTATAATCCAGCCTGACAGCGTGTCGCGGGCTAGACTCCCGATCCCGTCGACCTTTGCTGCGTGTCACCCCCCCCATCTCTCTCCCCATTTCCTGTCAGTCTACTGTTCCTATCAACAGGGACGTGCACAGATAGACTCTAGGTGGTGCTAGAGCACCTGCCCTTTGCCCTCTTGACCAGAAGTGCCCTTTTGAAAAAAAGAAGAAAACTTTTTTTTTTTTCAGTTTACAGCAGGGGTCTTCAACAGGGGGTCCGGGACCCCTAGCGGGTCCTCAGAGTTACTACAGGGGGTCCGCCAAATCTTTATGTGATATGATTTTTGTTTTTACCATAACCACTCGAAACCTAGCATCCCTTTTCTGAGGAGAACTTTAGCCAAAAATAGCAGATCTTCTAGGCCACAACGCCTCGCGCTGTGAGGCGTTGTGCCTTGTAGTTGTGGCCTTTTTCGGCTATTTTTGGCAAAGAGGTATAGGTGTAGAGGGAAAAAAGAGCAGAGCAAGTAAACAAAAAAAAGTATAATTTACTTGAGCACCTGCCCCTCAAAATGTCTGTGCACGCCACTGCCTATCAATAAAGGCAGAAACATACCCCAAAAATGTCTTTGAATAATAACAATCGTTATCATTCCCTCAGTGTACGCAGAGCTGCGGAGGCGGCGGCAGAAGGACGCGCTTGGTGGCGTGCCAGCGGCCCAACGGCCAGAGACTCAACGACCACAACTGTGACATCCTGGACAAGCCTCCGGACATGGAGCAGTGCAACCTGCAGCCCTGCCCGGGGTCCGCGTCCTGGCACCGACGCCCATGGAAGCCGGTACGATAGTACTTCCTTCTCCCCCCCCCCCCGCCCCCTGTTTATTGTACTCCTCACTGGGGGGGCCACGTCACCGTGAGTAGACAGGGTGTGTGTCCTAAAAAAAATGACAGGGAGAGTACTGTATAACAGCACAGCACTCCAGGCCTGTGCTCTAAACCAGGGGTCTTCAACAGGGGGGGGCCGGGACCACTTGAACCCTAGCATTCCTTTTTTGAGGAGAACTTTAGCCAACAATAGCAGATCTACAAGCTCACAACGCCTCGCACCGCGAGGCGTTGTGAGCTTGTAGATCGGCTATTGTTGGCAAAGAGGTATAGGTGTAGAGGGAAAAAAGGGCAGACCAAGTAAAAACTCAAAAAAGTTTAATCTGAAACACAATTTTATATAATATAGAGTGGGTCCCTCTCTCACAGCTAGAGGGTCCTTGGCCTGAAAAATGTTGAAGACCCCTGCTCTAAACTGCGTGTTTTTAAGCCCCTAAAAAAACGTTAGCAGAGTCCAATAGAGCGCTAGCTAGCTAGCATCGCTGTTGGCTATACGAAGGGCGCGGCGGCCGGCCCCCAACCCCAAAACGGGCCCTGCAACAAGTGGCATGGTACTGATTAGAAACAAAGGAGAGAAAAAAAAGAAAGAAATGGAAATGAAAAAAAGAGAGAAAAAATAAATAAATACACAGAATGCTGCTCCACTTAGGGAATCATTAAAATACACATGGATCCCATTCTGAGCCTCGAGCTCCAAATTAAAACCTATAAATTAGAGGGACAGTGTCGTCCGGCAACGCCATATTTGTAGAGGCAATAATGAATAACTCAAAAAACAGAGGGAAAAAAAAGATATTTATTTCATATGTGAAGCGTGAAGTAAACATTGTCTGCTGTTATTGCTGTCTTCACCCTGTATTCCGAAGTACACAAGTGTATATTTGTGTATAAGAGTTTTTAATATTTTGATCTTTATTTGAACAGCAACAAATGACTTGTTACTGTGTTTTTGTACATGTATCTTTTGTACAGTGTGATTTTTTTTTTTTTTTCTCGTAGATACGTTTTTCATAATTGAATATTATTATATTTAATATTTTTTACCGGTGCTCTTGGTTCGGACCTCTCGTCTCTTCATGGATAACCACAGTTTTTTGTACAGAGGAAAATATTTTTCAAAATAACACACATTCATTAGTATTTTTGATATTGTGAATTCTTCTTTTGTTTCGTTTTGTTTTTTTATTCATAAATTAAAGCTGAAATGCAATTTTAAAACGGTCTTATATCTTCAGGGGAACTTTAAGCAGTCTAAATTGTCCAAAGCGCTTTTACCAGTAGCAAAGAAATGTTTCTAACGCTCATGTGGGTCTAAGATAGAAAAGTCGCTGTTACAACGAAGTATCAACTAATTGTCAAGAGACATGTTATATTTCAATTTGCAGTGTGTGTAGCCTAGTGTACAGTATAATGCATACTGTACAATGAATAGGAAAATATACAAGAGTGTTCTACAACGTGACTATATCTAGTTTTACTATGGTCACTAATCAGGTCTAAATATGGTCGCTGTCATGTGGAAACCTTGTACGTCCAAAACCGTTCCTTTTTTAAGGTTAATAGTTAAAAAAAATGAATGTAGTTATTATACGGTAGTCATAAGCTCTTGTTAATACTTTTCATTTGTTCAATATCTATAAGCCCACAGACAGACTTAGCCATTTTTCGAAATAGTTAAAATGGCAGATCTACAAGCTCACAATGTGTAGATTGGCTATTTTCACTACTTTTGCACGAAGTGAAATAATGAAACATGGAGATATGAGGTTCCTGCCCGACAGACGACACAGGGTGCACTTCAGTGTACTAATAATGTACAGAAATAACAAGACAAAACTTTAAGTTACTGCCTCCGATAAAAGCCATACTAAAGGGTGAGTTGTACTTAGTTGCGCGCTGGTGTCGCAGCCCTAAAATAGCCGATCTAAGCCCACAACCAAGTATAAATCAGGCACAACAGAGAAGGCAACATCAGCATCGTTAGATGTTGCGAGTGAATATTAACTCCTTTTGTTTTGTTTTGTTTTGTTTATTTGTTAATTTTGTCCATATCTGCAGTTACGGTCAAGGTGCTATAACATATTTCCGTCATTGATGCCATATTTGTCTCATGAAAATAGAGATTGACTTTTTAACACATTTCCAGGTCTTATATTGGATTTATTTATTGTGCTACTTTTTCATATACATTAACAGTGTCAGAATTGGTGCATAATTGGTGCAGTTTCGGTGCAAAATATCAAACTATGGATGCGGCCAATGGACTTTATCGATTTCTATTTGAGCTTTCATAATGAAAGTCTTTCACTGCATCGATACAGTGGTTCTCAACCTTCTCTAGATCAATTAAGGCCCACTTGAACATCTCGAAATCGTTCGCGGCCCACCCATCTGACCACTTAAAGGACAACTTTGTTTTTTTTACAACCAAGGTTTATGTTTTAGATTGTAATTAAAGTAAATAAAAGATGAGTGTTAAAACTTTCAAATGTACTGCTTTCTATAGTTTTAGCAATTTTTGCGATATTTTTTACAGTGGGCGGGGGCATTCTGTCCGGTGGATAAATATGCCTTTTTACACAATAACACAGCGTTTTCTTTATTATTATTTACAGTAGCTCTTCTAGCCCCCAATAACTCACATCTGGCCATCAAAGACCACAGGACCTTTTTTATTGTGTAAAAAAATAACACTCATGTTTTACTTTAATTACAAGCTAAAATATAAACCTTGGTTGTAAAAAACTAAAGTTGTCCTTTAACCATATGGGTGGGTCATATGGGTGGGCCGCGTGCATTTTCAGAGCATGTTTATTCTAATGAACAATCAATCAGCTTGTGTTCCGGCTTGGGTCAATGGAACTCACATAGTATTCTTTAAGTTCTTATTTACCGGTATCACAAGGTTTTAAAGAAAAATACACAATTCTTTTTAAAATAAATTCTGTTATATGAATGATATTTTAGCAAAACAAATCTTAGTGTTTTGCCAATTATTTGGGGGCCCACTTGCAATATCCTCACGGACCACCAGGAGGCCCCGGCCCACAGGTTGAGAATCGCTTTGTTGATATAATGAGTTTCATCAGCGTCCATATGCACACAAATACCTCCTTAGAATATTCTAGTCATTTGTTGCTGTTTCGCTTTCATCCTTGGGCCAGTTTTGATATTTCTGAAGGATCTTTTTTTTTTTTTTTTAATGAAACTTATTTATTTGTTTACAATAGTTTATTCATTGTTACAGCTTTAATGTTTTGTTCCAGTTTAGATTCCGTAACACTTTACTTGAATTATTTGTCATTGTTGACAAACCTCAGTCTTATAGGACCACTTCACCCATTTTCAACCCATCTTCATATAATTGGTACTAATGCTCATCAGTGAGGACCAATTATATGAAGATAATGTTGAAAATGGGTGAAGTGCTCCTTCAACACGACAACACTATACAGTTACACGAACCTGTATGTGTACAGTGTAACTTACTGCAGATTCAGAACACAGTGATATCGTTGCTGTAGCGCAGAAACCTTGTATGTCAAAAATGGGGGGGGGGAAAGAACCTGTGTTCCATTGGATTCAATGTAGTTGAATTTGTTGTAGTTATTTAGTCTTATTAATACTTTTCATTGGTTAAATATTTATAAAAACCCACAGACACACTTTCAGCCTGATGTCCACATTTTGGGCATGTCAGTATAGGCATGTTTTGTTCTTTTCCCAAGATAACTGTCCCAAAACATTCTGAATCTTTCAAAAATGGCTACAAACAGCCAATCACATCGCGAGACATTGTGAGATTTTATTCATATTATGACATAGTATAAAATAGGTAATTCATTTACAAAATAAAACCCATACAAATATGAAATATGTTGTTACAAGGTTTCTGCCCAACAGCATAAACATAACGGTACAGAATAGGACTGTTCACCAGTGAACTGTTTGCCTTCACAGTCGCATTACCTGTAAAACTGATGTGAGATCAGTGCTCCTCTACATAAGGAGATGATAGGCAAACTGCTCATAGCGTTCTTTCAGCATTGCTCTGTTCACACACCCAGGAAACTCTTCTCACCAGAGAAGATTGAAACATTTCCTTTTCACACGGGGTTGTTTTCCTGTTGATGGGAATGCTGCCAGTCTATGTTGCTTCAAAGTTCTCAAGTGTATCATCATCAAGGCTTTATGCATATGGTGCCTATTATCACAGGGGAAACATATTTTTTTAAGCATTTTTAAGGACAGCATCTGCCTGCCTGACTGACTGGCCAACCTGGACCACAGACTGTTTAGCTATATGACACCTAACTCATGTTCAACAGACTCAAGACGTTTTACCTTTTGAGAACTAAGTAAATAAAATTAGATTTTTAGCGTGCATGCACACACACAATCACACTCAACCACAGCATCTCTCACACCATCTATAAGGTTAAAAAAAATTAACCACATTAACCCTGGCATTCCTACTTTGGGCATGTCTTTTTATATATGCGAACATTGTCACAAATGCTTAAAACGTTTTCAAAAACATAAAGAAAATAGCAGAGCAAAGCAACAAACTTACAGCTTGTCCTCTAGTGGTTAGGTTAAAATGCAATTCAGCACCTTGTAAGCAGTGACACTGATTTTAGTGTTGCGTTATGGCAGTGTCATGAATATGAAAGAAGAGGCTCTTCATTTTATAAGAAGCCAATGTTTCAACCTGACAAAGGGTCTTCTTCAGTCTTAAGATTAAATCTTTTGCATCGCGGCTACGAGTCGTGCGGCCTCTTCTTCCATATTCATGTTTCTGCACCTCGGTCATATTGGTGGGTGCAGTGCACCCTTCCTGCTTGTTTGGTTATGTAATGGCACGGTGTGACATAATGTGTGGCACATAATTAGTTCTGGTGAAAGTGTTTGTAAAAGGTCAACCCTCCTCCCCTGTGAGGATGTCTGCAGTGTCCTTTGTTGTCTTTGGTCCCAAGACCACCCATTCCATTCAGGATGCTATACTTTTCTTCAACCCCAACA
The DNA here is from genome assembly GCF_963454915.1 of Gymnoscopelus microlampas. Lineage (NCBI taxonomy): Eukaryota > Metazoa > Chordata > Actinopteri > Myctophiformes > Myctophidae > Gymnoscopelus > Gymnoscopelus microlampas. Next base: position 12,486,079 of record NC_139943.1, on the reverse strand, counting down.
AGTGCTGCAGGAGAAACTCTGCTTTATTTTTACAGTTTTGTTTTGTTTTGGTTCCTTTTTTTTATTATTTATTTCATTCACAGGCAACAGTACATAAATATGTTGAAATAGCTTTTCTCACTGTAAAAAAAATATAATTATTATATATTATATATATTAAAGAAACAAATGTTGTGAAATTGTGTTGTTTCTCAATGAGGTATTCGACTGGCACACATAGGAATACTGCCTTGAACAATATTGTAGGTCATGCAGAATATGTAGTCATTGTATTACAAATTGGCTTTGACATAATAACCACTAACATGAAGTGGTGAGTCATACACATAATAAAGCACTTGTTTGTATTCTACGTACTATATCTACGGGGGGGTTGTATAATAATTTATCAATGAGTTATTCAACTGGCACACATAGGAATACTGCCTTGAACAATATTGTAGGTCATACAGAATGAGACAGAACTTCACAAAATAGTTTGCAGTCTTTATTCATACAATGTATTGCTTTCACATGAAACCTTTTGCAATATGTAGTTATTGTATCACAAATAGGCTGTAATATAATAACCACTAACATGAAGTGGTGAGTCATACACATAATAAAGCACTTGTTTGTATTCTACAGGGGGGTTGTATAATATAGTACAGATATTTTCAAACTTCTTAAATTCAAGGACCCCCCGGTTACATGTATGCATTAGACCAGTGGTTCTGGGGGCCGCCCCAAAATAATCATATCTGAACTGGGGACCCCCCACCATGACAAGCACTTGGAATTGTAGGAGTCGAAGCATTAAATTTGGTTTGACTCGGTTCCACAGATAAATATTGTGAAAATAGCCGATCTACTCGGCTCACATCTGCTATTTTCACAATTTTGTCCTCTTTCTTATATTATTTGACAATCACTTTTGATGCAGTAATGGTCTTTTTTTTTCCCTTTTTCTTTTTCGAGGTATTAAAGAGGTCTTAAAAGTCCTTAAATTGTCACTTCACTGTTATGTCACCTGGGGACCCCACCAAAATCATGCGGGGACCCCCCCCTGGGGGTCCTGACCCACAGGTTGAGAACCACTGCATTAGACCAGCACATACCCCCCCATTTCATACAACGTGTATCTCTGGGAATCCAATCTAAACACTAAAATGTTAATATTGTGTGTCTGAGAGTAGATAAATAGAACTCTGGGGCCTTACTGGTCAGGGGTCTGTTTGCTTCCTAACTATCCATCACTTAGCTGGGGAACCCCCCTCAGGGACCCCCCGGGGGACCCTGTACCCTGCACGTTGAGAGCCAGTGCAGTAGTGTACAGATCTTACGAAAATAGTTTTGACTTGTAGTTCATGTCATGGTGTTTAGAATTTGACCTTCAGTTGACTTCTGCCCCTTGTGCAGTCTTATTTAATAATAATCACAGTTTACTGCCATCTTTAGAGGCATACTCAAATTCCTTTTGTTTTTTCTTCTTCTCCTTCTTCTTTAGGACGCCCCATGCAGTTGACTAGTGTAGTATGAGGCTTCCCCATTTATATTATGTGGTTTAATTTATTTTGAAATCACCCTAGAGAAAACATACTTGTGCCAAGTCAAACTTTGGCACCGGATGGCACATCTGTTTACCATTGCATTAATAGGGCTCTCTGTAATGCCCTTGGCAGCCAAAACAACAGAGTATTACTTTTACTAGTAAAATAATTGGTTTTAATCAATGTTAGCTAAAAGTTGTTTAGTTCATGAGGTCCATAATCAAGGCCTGAAAATAAGGAGTGTTTATAGAACACTGCTGCACTGGTTCATTTGAACCTTTGTTGCTATATTGTCATTAAAAGAAAATGCTTTGTGTGCAAGCCACACAAAAATGCAAACTATTTGCAATGCAAATATCTTGGCCTAAAGTAATATTAACAACAATATGACAGGCCTCAATAAAGACAGCTAACTGAACAACTCACATATTATTGCTGTTGGGCAGAAACCTTGTATCTGAATATTTTAACTTTTTCTTCTCGTAAATTAATGCCTTGGCTACTGTGTCATATATGCTACAGTGTCGCACAAAAGTAGCAAAAATAGCCGATCTACAAGCTCAAAACTTCTCGTATCTCTTTGTGTTTTGAGCTTGTAGATCTGCTATTTTTTAACTTTTAAAAGTAACAGTTTTGGATATTATGAGGTTTCCACCCAACAGCGACAATATTTAAATAGGGAGAAATCTTTTATTTACCATGTGTACATTATAGTGTATAGGCTTGAGAGCATGCATTTTGAACTATTGTAACTTAAATCAAAATGCATGTATTTATATACTATACGATGACTTTGATATTCACTTCTTTCACCCTTATTGCTTAATCTTTATTCATATATATTTATCCGTTATATCCATATTTTTACCCTCAATGAAAATAGTTGATCTAGAAGATTTGTGATTGACTATTTTCAGCAATTTTGGGCTATTTTCTACTAGCAACACCGTGGTATGACGAATCAGGCTTAGATCTGAATTTATTTAAAGATAGAGCCCTCTTTGGAAAGACTCGGATCATGTCATGTTGAAATCCCTTGTTTTCTCCTTTTATATATTTTTGGAGGATTATGTTTTCTGTCATAAAATGCCACAGCTATGAAGCTCTTGTATTGTGTAACACAGCAAAAAGAAATACTTATTGGGCTTTAGGGTAGAACTTACCTTGTGCAATTGCTTCTTCTTCTGGCAGCACGCCTATATCATGTCACTGAGAGACAGTGGTGGATGAAGTACTCACATTTTTTACTTAAAGGAGTAGTTCACCCAAAAAAATACTTATTTTCTATCAATTGCACACCCCATGAAGCCTTGAATTCATGGATTTTGTTTTTGTTTTTGTCGCATTCCTAAGCTAATAATTTGATTCCCGTCTCCTACCGGCTAATGTATCCGGTAGGAGACACAAAGTAGATTCTTTGTGTCTCCTACCGGAAATACACCCGGTCATCAAATTATTGGCTTAGGAATGCCACAAAAACAAAAATATATCCATGAATTCAAGGCTTCTTGGGGTGTGCAATTGATAGAAAATAAGATTTTTTTTGGGGTGAACTCCTCCTTTAAGTAAAAGTACCAATACCGCAATGTAGAAATACTCTTCTGTATTCACATTTCACTTTAAAAAAGTAAAGTATTGGCATCACATTTTACTTAAAGTGCCAAAAGTAAAAGTACTCATTATGCAGAAAGTCCCTTTTGAAACCCTACAGGTTTCAAAATGTATACAAATCTTTTGAAAAAAGCAGATCTACAAGCTCGGAACACGCCACAGAACGACGTGTTGTGAGCTTGTAGATCGGCTATTTTCAAATAGCTGAAGTATAAAATAGGGATGTAGTGGAGTAGAAGTATAAAGTATAAACAATGGAAATACTCAAGTAAAGTAAAAAATATCTCAAAATTCTACAGTACTTGAGTACGTGTACTTAGTTACTACTGTACCACTGCTGAGAGAGAGACAGAGTTGTGGACCAGTGGCTTGCATCAACAGTGAGCAGTTGGCAGCAGTAACTCATATGAATGACATACCGTACTCTGTTATTACCTGTATTTTTGTTACAAATGTATTTGTTATTTGTCTCAAATGTTCTTGAACCCTAGTGTCCCCAGTGTGCTCTGGGGGCAATCACTCGGCGAAAATAGCTGATCTGGTTGTCTCTTAGACAATTAGTCATCTAATTGGTTATCTGTAGTTTTTCTACTTTTTAGTAGTGGAAGAACCCAAGCACATAGCTGATACATTGTGCATCCATTCCGCTGGCATTCACAGACTTGGATCAGTGATTCAGAGATTGATGACCTGTCACGGTGACAGCCTTTTTAATGGGCGGTAAAGTGGAGAAAGCTGTTTTTACAAGATTTGCCACTTAAAATCAGATATTCCCCTTAATTGACAAACCCCCTGCAAGATTCTGCAGGATTCACATTATTCTCGGACAGCCTATTATCCTAATTGCACTTACATGTCGAGCCAGATGACGTCAATATATGGCAGCAAGATCTTCTAGCATTATTTCTAGACGGTTGACGGTGAAAACATCATTATTCACAGAACGTAATCTTTCAGAAGACACTTCTCATTATTTATCAAAGAAGAAAATTAACCAGACACAAGACAAATATTTTACATTTATTGCACAACCTTTGGGTTACGGAGCAGCATGGTTTCACCGTAGATTAGCAGGAAGGTAAACATCATTAAGTAATGGTGATTGCCTTAACCCATTTAGAGCGGGGAAGAATCTGTGTCATTTTTAGATTTCTTTGGGCTATTCAAAAATAGCAGATCTACAAGCTCATATCGCGGCACCGAGTGCCGCACTACGAGCTTGTAGATCTGCTTTTTTGTTGAAACATCGTGAAAATGTGTGCAAAACTTTGAATATATATAATTTTTTAAGCAAACATTTCTTTGCTTCTGGGGTATTCTACAAATGTCTTCTAAATCCTAACAGTTTTTTTTTTTAAACTTATGCTGCTATAATATCAGTGGTTCTCAAACTTTTCTCATGTCAAAGGACCCCCAAAATGAAAAGTATTTGGCCACGGACCCCCATCTCAAAATATTTTGTTTGCTTATTATATTATATGTATTTTGTAACAATGTACGTATTCAAAGATTTGCAAAAGTTTTCACGATTTATTTAAAAAAATAGCAGATCTACAAGCGCTATGAGCTTGTAGATCTGCTATTTTTGAATAGCCAAATAAATCTTAAAATGACACACACAGATGCGTTCCCGGTCTTGATGGGTTAAAAGCAATAGCCATGTCAGATGTGTGCAAGGAGAGCCACAATAAGGCTGGTTGTGTGATGAATCGACGACCACGGCACCATTTTAGTAATTTATACCCGTTTGTTGCTAACAAAAACAGACCATTTCCTGCCGAGAATGGGGGGGGGGGGGGGGGGGGGTTCCGAATGTACGACAGGGTCGTAAGCTGAAGTAAACCAAACATACCGGTTCAAATGAAATCCACATGCTACAACGTTCGACATACTTGACTTTGGCCCGAGGCCACCGGCAGGAACATTCTCCAAACCTGTCACCCCGGGGTCACTTGGCCGTGACATCACTAAGGGGCTTGTGTTTCCTGATCCAGCCCATATGCCAGTCCTCTGGCTTGAGCAATCGCTGCTGTGGTCTTGGAAGGTCCCCCCAGGTCTTCTCATGGCCGCGGTTGAAACCTGAGGCGGGTGCTCATGTTACATTTGGTGATTTAAACACATTTTTAACCACTTAAACCCTCTAGTTTTAAGTGAAACAGACCTTTTAGTTGCAAGTTGCAACTGTACTTGGGCTGCTGGGGTTCAAGTGGTTAAAGTGGAAAAACAAGCGAAAATAATGCAGTCGATGATTTGTCGGGTTAACAACTTTAACCCTGATGTCCGTGTTGTGGGTTAGGGTTAGGGTTAAACAGTAGTTTAATGTTTATATTTTCATAAATACGGTATTTCGGAAATAGTTGACCCATAAACCTGTGGATCTGCTATTTTCAAAGAAAATGTTTTAACTTTCTCCAAAATGTTTCAAAAAACTTGAAGAAATCGAAGAATAGAGGAAAGAAAAGTAGTTCAACCCAGGATCACTGTGGCTTGTAGAATTTGGCAGAGTAGGACACTGACACACAAAACCACATCCTACTAGATGTTATCTGAACTTTCTAAATATTTGGACAGAAGTAGAGCTTTGACAGCAGGAATAAAAGTCTACATCTGGTCAAGAACCTGGATAGCAGAACAAGTACCAAATGTTGCAACATGCGTTGAAAGAATAAAATGTTTTTCTATTGTAATTTTCCCCATTATTCAATATCCTACTCGGTTCAAAGCGCAGTGTTTTTGGCCCTGCGTGGGTGTCATTCCAGAGCACAGTAATATTAACACGGTTTACTTTGCCAGCATTTTTGTTTTTGCTCAAGTTTCCCCACAATTTATTACAATTCAGAGAGCAATCAAAAGACGATACCGCCCACCACGCCTCAGTCTCACACCATGCCTTGTTTTGTTTTTTAATTTGCATGTACATTGGTTAGTGATTTACCAGAATAAATACATCAGCATTTTGTTGATATCACTTGGATCACCAGCAGCCACAATTCCTTTATGGAAACCAAATTATTCTCCTGTATCTGCACTGCAGACATCTGCTTTTGAGCATGGTTTATATCAATCGCTGGAGATTGAAATTTAACCTGTAGTACTGGGGCCGGTACCGGGGCCCTGAACATTTGGGTGCCAATATTGTAAGACGTGGCAGTTAATGCAACCTCGGAGAGCGTTGCCAATCTGAGAGACTAAACTACATTGAATTTGACCAAAGCATTAGTAGAGCCTTCTTTAGCATGGCCATGCAGTTGTTTGTGGGTTAACCCTGGCTCGGAGTTAGATGAAGTGAGATGAAATGAGAGGAGACTTGGGGTGCGAAAATCTGGAAGCGTTTAGTCTGGGCTATCCCTGACTCATCGAATGATTGGGAACAGGGTTCTTTCATGAATGGCTTTGGAACGATGCCTGCTTTTCCTCAACATGGCATTGGGGAGAAATTTTGAGTCTCTGAAAAAACTTTGCGGAATGAATCTCACACAGCATTTAACGTATGTTTCTCTTAACGCGAGGCCAGCAGCACTGCAGACTTGACGGGGCCAGGTCGTGTCGGGGCCTGTCGATAGCTATCGGCTTGATGGAGTGAGCAGGAGTTCATGAAACTCACCATCTCTGTCAAAGAGATTACTTTACCCTCTCTCACTCCTCTCTGGGCGAGACGTTGATAGATGGAATGTCCTAGAGAAAGTGGTTTTAAGCACATGAGCCCTAGCATCCCTGCTCGGTAGCGTAGAAATTTAGTGTAGAGGGAAAAAAGACCCCTGGGGGACTCCGGTAGGGTTTAAGTGGACCATACAGACGCTAGTCACTGTCTAATCTCAGCTTTAGGTATATATTGTGCACAGACCATTTTTCCATAAATGTTATTTGTATTATTACCTTAATAACCGAGTCAATGTCTGCTTTGTCTTGTCTCAATGTCTAGATTTTCATACTGTGGTATGCTTTGAAAATGGTTGGTAACTTCGAGGATACCGTGAATCATAGTCAATGGCTAAACATGCCAGTATGGTCCTTTTAAGTATGACTTTGAAATCTTTAATTTAAACTTGCTCTTATAAAGGATACACTACGCTGGCAGTCCTAATGTTCTGTTCGTATCATAGACAATACAGTGAAGCGGTTGAAAACCTTGTGTGTCCAAAATTTTTTGTTACATACGCGATGCGACACGTTTTGAGCTTGTAGATCAGCTATTTTCACTACTTTTGTGTGACACTCTTGTATGATGAAGCGGCAATTTACACAAAAAAAATTGAAATATGGAGACACAAGGTTTCTGCCCGACAGAAACACAATGCTCTCTGACAAAGACATGCACGCAGCTATACGTCTACAAGAATGCGTTCTGTTATGTTCCACGTGAGCCAGCTAGGCCCCTATCAGTCCATCATGTCTGGTTCTACTTGTTCGTCCGAAGTGGCTTGTTGTGGAGCCGCTGGCCCACAGATGGTGAGGACATTCCAGGCTGTTCGTTCGTCAAAAGCTGCATATTCAGCACGTGTTCTCCACTGCATGTTGAAAATGACTGGCAATTACAGAAAGAGATCTAGCATCCATCAGTATCATCCTCCGGGGTAAAATTATACAAATTGTAAGCTACTGTTGAGCAGCTGGATAATATATTCCATAATAGAGTCCTTAATTGCAATCTGAACGTTAAGCCAACTTTTGATGTGCTGTGATCGATCATCTAATAAAGCCATTTGTACATGAGACATGCAGTCTTTTTTTTGTTGCTGTACGCTTAGTTTATGCAAGGTGTAGAGGGAAAGCGCAAGGGAGAATATTACACGTACGTTTTAGAAGACATACTGGGGAAAATAAATCCATCTCCATACGTCTATATCACCACTATATAATTCACCCATAAAAACCTGTTGCAGTAAACAGTGTTGTGCTTGGAGCTATGTGTTAATGAGTCCCATACAGAACAGGTGTGGAGGTTCAGTTTAGTTCTAAAGCAAACTTTACGAGTCTCTTCTCCTTAACTAAACAAGCATCTATATAGTGTTTCATTTTTCAACCTCGTTTGTATTGTTGTTTATTTAAAGTCAGATATGTGTACATACGTTGCGCGGTCTTGGTCTTCGTTAACATTCCTCAGATTTTGCCCGTTTCTCATCATTGACATTTTTTTTTTTAATGAGAAATGAGAGACAGCCGGGAGGAATTTAACAGGAAGAGGGAGTTGTTAGGACTGGGATGTTTTGTGCTAAAGGTCACTTCTTAATACATTTATGCCTCATCTGCTTTCTCCTTAAAACGCTCTGACACCAATAACTCTCTCTTCACTAGCCCCGCGGTTCTCTGGTATAACATGGTCATGGAAAAAAAAGGCCTCCGGTGAATGTTTGGACAGACGGAGGAACCATGTCGTTCTGTCATTCCGTGTTGACTTATGGCTTCTCGGTTTATCTTCTTTTGAGTGCTGTTGACTTAAAAAAGAAAAACCGTGTTGAGGAAACTCTATATGCCCACTCAAAGACTGTTTATTTGAGTCTTTGGAGGACGCCAGAGGCATAGTTTTGGCACCGAGCGCAGACTTTTTTTTGCAGACTGTTCGTTTTCGTTCAGAAATCAGAAACAGACTGCAGCTCCTGCAGCAGTCTGTCCAGAAGAACAAAGATTATGGAAATAATGCTTCACTTAAGGCCAGTCCACACCAATGCAACTAGTCGCAATGTGCAACCAGTTGCAAGAAATTGCAGCGGTCTGGACTGACCAGTTGCAGACCGGTGCCATTTGGGGATAATGGTTGCAAGGATTTGCATTGGTGTGGACTGGCCTTTAGACTTTGTTGTGAACCAGTTGTGAACCAGTTGCTTTAAAACGTGCTATGGTTCTCAAAGTGGTTCTCAAAGTGGGGTCCGGGTACCCCCAGGGGTCCTTGAGAAGGTTCCAGGGGGTCCCCAGCAAAATTACTTTAGAAATATAGACAGTACAGTACATCTGCTATTTTCTAAAAATAATGGGAAAAATAACAATACAAATCTTGTATGGGCGGGTCCCTGGCACAATATATATTTTCAGATGGGGGTCCGCGACCACACACATTAATTTGGGGGTCCTTGACCTGGAAACCACTGTTGTAGACCAGCTGTTTTCAGCGCACAACACCAGCGCGTGCAACCAGGTATAAATAAGGCTTAACTTTAATAACATGTCCCTGTCAATCCTCGTGATCCATCAATGAACGAAACCGCTAAATCAGCGAATCATCACCATTATTTTTAGCCTTTGCTTCTGAATAAGAATTTTTGCCCCATAACCCGTTTCACGTTGGATCATGTCGGTGAATACATGATAATCTGCATGGTTCAAAGTGAGTGCATACCAGATTGGATCAGGTATGGACTAGTTTAGACAGGGTGTGCTGAGGTGGGGGGGGGGGGGGTGTAGCGCTGATACATGAGCGTGCTCCTGTGCGCGGCGGCCGTGAACAGGTGTGGGGGAACAAGTATTCAGATGTTTTACTTAAGTAGCAGTAGCAATACCACAATATAGAAATACTCTTGTTACAAGTAAACAGTCCTGTGTTCAAAGTTTTACTTGAGTAAAAGAACAAAAGCATCAAAATATATACTTACAGTTCCAAAATGTGTCCAACTATTTCGGTAATAGCTGATCTTCAAGCTCACAACTCGTCACATCGTGACGCGTTGTGAGCTTGTAGATCTGCTACTTTCAAATAGACAGTGTTGTATAAAATATGGCTTCATTGGTTAATGCATGTTTTGTCATCCGAATCTACAAAGTAACAGTAAACTAATGTTCTCAAATAATCATAGCGGAGGAAAAAGTACAATATTTGCCTCTGAGATGCAGTGTAGAGTAGAAGTAGTAGTAGTAGAAGCATGAGCTCAGTTCGGGGCTCTCCTCAGGCTGGCAGAGGGAGAGTAGCGCCCAGGATTACAGCTTAGGCAATTGGCACTGGGTGGAAATATGGGTTCCAAAAATCATGCGATAAAAATTATAAGAAAAAAAAAGAAGTTCAAAGTATCAAAACATGTAGTAAAGTAAAAGTACCTCAAAATCTGACTACTAAAGTACGGTACTTGAGTAAATGTACTTACTCTCCACCAGCGATGGGCGGTGATGTTTTTGTCCTTGATGGATCAGAGATCTCTGACTGTTGTAGACACACACAGAGCTCTGCTCTTACCAGCTGTTCATCCTCCAGGTCTGCAGGAACATGTGTTGTTTTGACTCCTGTCTTTGAAAACGTCCCCCCGCAAAAACAGGACCTTGAACAGAGAGAGGAGCCTGCATGTTCTCCGTGACCATGTGTCGACTCCCCACTGCTTTATCTCTCCTCTACCCCCCATCCCACCCCACCCTACCCGCCACCCATTTTCAGTACTGTCTTCTTTAAAGCTGCGATCCGTAACTCAGTGGTTCCTCCCGACCTTTTCTGGATCAGGGCTCGCTTGACATTTTTTGAAAAGCGTCCCCATCTGACCACTTAAAGGGATTGTTCACCCCCAACAAAAATCTATCGATTACTCACCCATGGATACTTGAATTCATGGAGATGTTTTTGTTTTTGTCGCATTCCCAAGCCAATAATTTGAAGACGGATTAGCATCTTTCCGCCGGTCATCAAATTATTAGCTTGGGAATGCGACAAAAACAAAAAAATCTCCATGAATTCAAGGCTTCATGGGGTGAGTAATTGATAGAATGTTATATTATCATTATATATATCATTAAAATCTTAGTGTTTTATAAATGTTTTGTTGGCAAATCCCCACTCGGTCAGGGAGATTAATTGTCCTTTACGAGCTTCAGTCAGTACTACAACCTGACACCAGGGTCTAAATTTCGCAATTTGTCAATGCGGATGTGCTAGTTACATTTCATTGACACACTCTACCCAAGCCCCCGGAACCGCGGAGAATGATTGAAGCCTCAGAAGCCTGGTGGCCAAATAAGGTGTTGCAGGACTTCCGTATTTGGGACGCTACTGTGCATGCTTCTTCATCGTCTGAAACGCTCCAACTTTGGAGCCAATCCAGGAAGTAGAGGTACTTCCGGGTACTTCCAAAGAGTTGAAAATAATAGAGAGGGCACCGGAAATCCCTGCCCATTCACTTGTATGGAGTTGTCGGGAAATGTGACGGGCGGGGCCTGTTTGGGGCCTACTGTATGTGACGCATTTTTACGCATTTTGTTGACTCGTTTTGCGTCACCTCGGTGCACAGCCCCGTGCGCAAGCTCGTGCACAAGCTTGTGAGTCGAGCCCATTGGTTGAAACCGTTTCCTGCTCGTTCATGTGTCTGACCCCACCCGTAATAAGCTGCAGTACCTATGAATGGCCAGCATGTCCAAAGCGCTTCACTGCTCCCTCTCGGTTCTGGGGCCTTGGGTACTTCATGCGCTTGTGAGCAACTTTCAATTAAATGAATAGGTGGGGGCGGGGCCTTCCGCTCTCTAGATATATTATAACTCTATGACTCTACCATACATATTGGTTAAAATGACCTTTTATTCATTAAAATAAGTTCCGGATTGCAGCTTTAATCTTGAATCCATACACTCAGATATCACTGTGTTCAACTTGATCACATTCCGCCATTGTCATTTGGCCTTGATATACATTAGCTTATGTAATACTTTGTGTCATAAATCAAGGATTTTGTATAATGCTCATTTAACCATAATAAGAAGATAGCTGTTGTTGAAATGACTCTCGACCTTGGTTATTATGTCTTAGTTCACGTTGCTTCTCCATCTTTCCTTTTAAAGCAGTGGTTCTCCAAAGTAGGGGCCCGGGGGTCCCCCCAAGAGTCCTTGAGGGGGTTCCTATGGGGTCCCCAGCTAACTTATTGATAATTAGGAACCAAAATGTACAGGTCCTTACAGGTCTGTCACTCAGAGAGTGTGCAAATGGTACCAAAATGGACCCTTACAGGTGTGTCACTCAGATAGTGCGCAAATGGAACCAAAATGGACCCGCACTCTCTGAGTTATGGGGGTCCGTGGTCCTCCTAATGCACACAAAACTGGGGGTCTTTGAAATTGAAAAGTTTGAGAACCCCTGCTTTAAAAGAGTCAACCTAACCATGCTTCACATATGCTTGGCATTACCATCCATTGACTTGCACAGCCAGCAGAATTCCACCTTGGCACTCATGCATTCTAAGATCATGCTAATACTTAGAACCAGTTAACATAGTGTTGATGTTACAGCAAAGGTGTTGAGGCTATCGTTAACGTTAAGTGAGCGTTTCCCTAATTAAAGGTAATTACACACACCAGGGAGCGACGCGAACAAACAATGCGAAAAAGCGACGTGATTATTTAAAAAAAAATCAACCTTGTTTCGAAAAATAATTAGGTTGGCGCGTTATAATGGCGCTCAGTGTGCATGTACTATTAACAGAAACAGCAGGTTTAATTAATGTGAATTTATCACACAAAATAATCGCTCCCGCGTCCCAATGTGTCCGGACCTTTACCTAAAATTGACAAAAATCTGTTTGATAGCTAAAATTGTCAAAGGACTAGTTTAATAATATATGTATTACCCTGTACTGTAGTATCTTTGTAGGGGTACAAAATATATGAATGAACAAAAGATATGAATGTTAAAGACTCAATTTTACAGTATTTGTGGGTTGACTCTCTTTGGCAGTCATCATAAAAACAATAAATTAAACATGCACTGTGTGTTTTTGCCCATAATAAAAATAAATTCATAACAATGCCTCAGTGAGCCCAGAATCGTTTATATCTAATCCCAGTAAACAGTATTCTGGTGGAATTCCCCTTCTCTCTGAGAGGTGGATTATTAACAGCTTTCATTGTCATGAAATACATATATTTACATTCCACTGTATAAATACATGTATATTTCCATTCCACTGCATAAATGTTTCCATATGTGCAGTACCAGTGGCCTACCTGTTCACAGTGATTGAGTGGGTGGGGTCATCTCAAGGGTGCTGCTCGCCAATCCTAGACAAAGCTCCCCATGGTAAAAGAAAAAGAAAAAAGAATAATCTTTCTAAAATCTCTTTGCAGAAGATAGCCGATCTACAAGCTTATGACGTGCTGCAAGCGATGCGTTGTGAGCTTGTAAATCTGCAATTGTTGCCAAAGGTTCCCCTATTATGGCTTGCCCAGAATAGGGATGCTAATAGGGTTGCATGTACTGTTTCAATGCACTCACAAGAAATCGCTTTGGAATTTAGGATTGTATTTTGAATCCATTGAACGCTTGAATCAACTCTACTCCAAGCTGTTGCATGGTCAAGTCTTTATTCCCCACTCAGAATAAACATGAATTAGCAGGAATTTGTTTTGGCAATGAATTACCTAAAGTGTTCCAGAGCCATGAAACTCTAGCAAAGCAGGAATGCTGCTTAAAAGCACCAAGCAGAACCAACAAAGGCACTGGCTAGCTGTTAGAACGAGCAGTAAATGGACCAAGTGTCACTTATATCCTGTTTCTGCTGTAAATCTCTTGTAAATCTCTCTCTGACTGTTGAACTTGCTTTAAAACATGGGTGGTTTTCAACACTATGCCAAGTTCTCTGCAACTGTTATTACATCTTATAGTAATCCATATTATGCTCAGATGAACTTCACTGGCAGTGGCTTATACTATATTTAACCTACCTAATCATGTGAAATTAAGAGCTGTTACAACTTGGGAGGGCAAATGTATCTCATTTTAGTTTTCCATGTGACTTCTTGGTTTTGCATGTGCTTGCATTTCTCAACCAATTAGGTGGAATTACACTATTCCACACACAAAGCCCATTAAAGTCTTGTGAAAAGTACCCATAAGGTAGGGGTGCCCAAACGTTTTAAGCTCAAGATCCAAAAGAGAAATCTGATGTCTTCCCTGGACCCAAACATACAACAATACATGATGAATCAATCACAAAACCATATTTCAATTTCAAACACAGCTCAAATAACCAATCTACAAGCTCACAACAAGGAAATGTTTAAAAAAAACAGATAATTACTTGCGACCCATAAAAACACGTCGGCGACCCAACATGGGTCGCAACCCTACGTTTGGGAAGCAGTGCTATAAAGGTATACGTGACAACTCATACAAGACACCAAATAACAACCACACCCCAGCATTTACAGTACCTGGCAAATTCTCAGTGTGTTCTAACCTCCCCCAAGCATATCAATCGTTGGTGCCCCCCCCCCCCTATTAATCTTTTTTTATAGAACATCAGCAAGACAAGTACACTTGTAGCAGTTGAAGTTTGTTAAGAGAAATGGTCTTACCTGAGTGAGTGAGTGAGTGCTGGTGGATGAAGCAGCCAGGCGGCAGAGCGTTGAAGTAGAGAACCCCCCAGCCCCCCCTAACACCCCCCCCCCCACACACACACACACACACACACACACACAAACACACCCCAGCCTTCCTCTCCCTCTCAAAAGGTGAAGCTGTCCTCTGGTCCTGTCCACCGTCTCTCCCCCGTCCCCACACACAGTGCCAGGTCTCTGCATCTCACCGTTTACCAGTCCTGATTCAAACTAATGGCCGACAGATGACTGAGAGCCAGTGTGGTGGTTGTGTCCCGGTGGGTGGGGGGAGGGTGCTGGTGAGGGGTAGGTGGGTGGGGGTAGGGGCCGCTGGCTGGCTGGCTGGCCGGCCGTATACGGTTTTGTCTTTTCCAACTCCGGCTCCTCATCGTCAAACTCCCGCCGACGCTGCACACGAGCTCGCGGCCGAGGAGGCTCCCCTAGCCCGTATGGCTGTGATTTCCTTTTTTTCTCCCCGCCTCTCCTGTTTTTTTTCCTCCCTCTTCTCTCTGCTTTTTTCCTCCTTCTTTTACAGCAGTGAGGAGGGGTTATAGTCCCCTCTTCCTCCCCCTCCAACATGTTTGCCCGTGTGGTGTGTGTGTCAGAGAGCATAGGGCTGTTATCATGTCTTTTAGAGTGAGGAGCATTACAGTGGATCTTCAAGAGTTCCTCCGCCCCGCGCTCTCAGGTTCAAGTCACTCAGCTCCCCGTCCCCTCTGGCTTTGATGTTCCCCCCAGTCAGCTGAGCCTCTAGCCCTGTGTTTAAAATGCCTCGGTAATTACTGTGTGTGTGTGCGTGTGTGTGCGTGAGTGTGCTATAAAAAAAGGCAGGAGGTGCGTCTCTCTAGTTTGAAAGGGTTCAGATAGGTACACTGGTAGAAGATCCTGAGCATTCATTTAACGGGGGGGGGTGTAGAAATAGGTACATTTTTACACTCCGACTTCAGCACTTAAACCCTATTATACTTCCCCCTGTCAATACTTGGTGGCCTCCTTTTTCCCTCTACAGCAAATCTCTTCAATCTACAAGTCCACAACACGTCATAACACGATGGGTTGTGTTGTCTGCTAAATCTTCTTCTTTCACTAGTATGACAGGCCTCGACTTGGGAAGCTAGGGTTTAAGGGGCTCAATTAGCATTCATGACTTTACTGTTTGATTGATTGGAACATTTTATTGACATTTGTAAAGTAGCCTACAGCTGTACAACGAGTTAAAACGGCAAATGGAGGAAACCCAATGTTGTTTCCACTGTGTACGCCTGAGGAGTGTACTCACCGATAGGTTGCTCAAAGGCCACAGACATCAGGGTGGTGTAGTTAGAAAATCAAAGAAGAGATTGATGATAAAGCTTGCGGTATAGCCTGCGAGGAGGAATAAAAAAACACATGAAGAAATGTCTCCCAAGCAGATTGTGTCTCTTTCCACAGAGCTGTGCAGACTGACATAGACCAAGTTGAGGCCACATGAACAGCAAAGTGCGTGCAATTGGTGTTACGCAAGATGCTGAGATCATAATTAGAGGACAATGCAATTATTATGTGTATTATCTGGGCCGGAAAATATGGACAAGAAAAAACGAAGCCCCTTTTTTTTGCTCGTCTTGTGTACTTGATTCTGGCACCCCATGTTCAGAGTGGCTTTGTGCTGGGGCGCTCACTCGTCGAGGGCAGCAGAAAATAGCTTGCACCCCTAATTGCTGTCTGGCCTTGTGCAGCATAGAGGACAGAAGAGGCCAGAGAATATATTCATCCAACTCGTCTCAGCCATGGGCCTCTTTTCAAGGCTTTCATCAGAGACTGGTTTTTATTCTTTGTTGGGTTTTTTCTTATTTTTTTCTTCTTCTTTCGAGCTTTCCTGAAGTATTTCTAGTCTGCTTATTGGAACCAGATGACTGTCTAGCCATGTGATGCACATGTATCCAAGGGTCCTCTCTGAATATGCTCTTCTTCCTTCTCCTTCTCCTTCTCTCTCTCTGTATGTGTCTGTCTGTCTGTCTGTCTGTCTGTCTGTCTGTCTGTCTGTCTGTCTGTCTGTCTGTCTGTCTCTCTCTGTCTCTGTCTGTCTGTCTCTCTCTCTCTCTCTCTCTCTCTCTCTCTCTCTCTCTCTCTCTCTCTCTCTCTCTCTCTCTCTCTCTCTCTCTCTCTCTCTCTCTCTGTCTCTCTGTGTCTCTCTACTGTTGACGGGGACTTTTAGAAGTATAATTCCTCTGTTTACTCATCAGATAGCTGGCCTCGGCCCACCCATGGCTGTTTAACACATTCTTTTTAAAGTCTAAATCCATGTGTTTATCTCTTGTCTTGTTTATGACGCATTCCCTTGGCCATGAGATGCAACAGCTGAGGCTGACCCGGCACTTTTCTTTTCATTTCATTTTTTGGGGGATTAGTGGAGGAGAAACGTTTGTGTTAGTACTTTCAGTGTAAATCCATGGCCATGCCTGACAACAACCCTCGCTTGGGGGGGTTTCTCCATTTTGCTATTTCTTCTTTCTCCGGTTTCCTTGGTGGCCACCGGCAGTTTAATGTGATTGTGGTTGATAAAGTCAGCCAGCTACCTAACCTAACCTATCCTCCCTGCTGGATTCAACAAACAAACTGGCAGTGGTGGAAAGTAACTAAGTACATTTACTCAAGTACTGTACTTAAGTACAATTTCAATACTTTTACTTAAGTAAAAAAAAAAGTATTTTCTCCACCACTCGACCACTGCAAACAGTTTGTCTGGACACTGAAGTGGCCTGTCTAATTTCCAGCGGTAGTTGGTTCCATAGAAATGGAGCCCTAGCAGCGAATGCCCTGTGGGGTCAAGTAAAAGTAACCAATTTTTTCACCCAGTGCCAATTGCCTAAACCCTAAACTGTAATCCTGGGCGCTACTCTCCCTCTGCCAGCCTGGGGAGAGCCCCGAACAGAGCTCATGCTTCCTTCAATGCATGAGGAGCTAGCAAGCCGCTTCTTATCACCCGACAGGGGGGTAGTTTCCCCGGTAGGACATAACGTGTGTAAGATTACGGGTGGTACGTGATAAGAAAGAATAAACAGGTGAAAGTCTGTTAAGTGATTTAAAATCAATTCTGAACAAGATTGTGCTAACATCACCTCCCTTCCCACCTCTCTCTCTCTCTCTCTCTCTCTCTCTCTCTCTCTCTCTCTCTCTCTCCCCCTGCAGTGTTCTGTTAGCTGTGGCCGAGGCACCAAGCAGCGGGAGATAGCGTGTGTTTCCCAGAACCAGACGGAGGTGGAGGAGGAGCACTGCGGCCATGTGGCCCGGCCCCGCACCATGAAGGCCTGTCGGGCCAGAGGATGTCCCGACTGGAAGGCCAACAGGTGGCAGGAGGTATGTGTTGTCTACGATACACGCTGTCCCCCGCCGCCGACTCCCAAAATATACACCCCTACAGCTCCCCATGGGGAGGGTGATAACACTAAAACTGTTAGCAGCTGAACACCAGTGCTGAGCAGTGGTGGAAAGTAATTAAGTACATTTACTTAAGTACTGTACTTACTTCTACTCCACTACATTTCTGATCCAAATATTGTACTTTTACTCCACTTTATTTTAAAACTTAAGTTACTAGTTACTTAGATTTTGATTATTATTACAAAACATACAGTACCCACTTCAGCCCTACAGTATATGCATTTTGGCCATTTGAAAATAGCCGATCTACAAGCTCACAATGTGTCGCATGAGCTTGTAGATTGTGAGCTTGTAGATCTGCTATTTTCTGCTACTTTTACTTTTGGTACTTTAAGTGCATTTTGATGCCTAAAGCTTTTGTACTTTTACTCAAGTAAATTTTGAATTCCGGACTTTTACTTGTAACGGTAACAGAGTATTTCTATATTGCAGTATTGATACTTTCTACTCCACCAGGTCTCAGAGGAAAATGTTGTACTTACTCCACTACAATTATTTGAAACTATTAGTTACAATTTACTGGGTAGATTTAGATTATTATTACAAAACATGCAGTGACCAATTAAGCCCTATTTTATACTTTGTCTATTTGGAAATAGCCGATCTTAAAGGACAATTTAGTTTTTTCAAAACAAGGGTTATTTTATTAGTTGCTTTGTAATGATAATACTTAGAAGTTTGTTCATTTATGCTTTCTATCGTTATAGCAATTTTTAACTGGGGGGCGGGGGCATTCGGGTAATTGGTAAAAAATATATTTTTTAACACAATAAGCAGGCTATTTTTGTCTCCGCAAGGCCAAAGGCACGGAGAACAGGGCAGAACCTCCGCCTCGAATCTTTCACATTGGTCTGTTATAGCGCCACCAGGAGGCCGATTTCTGCTAAACAAATGTTTTGATATTATTACTCCTACAAATGTTGTCCAAACATCACACAAATCGGCACACAGTATCTCTATAGTCATGTGATCAAGACAGATTAGTCAAATTTTTCATATTCCATCCTTGTTGGCTAAGATTTGCTTCCAAAGTTTGCAGGCGTGGCCTGTTCTGTACAAAATATATTTTACTTAAGTGCAGTACTCAAGTAAATGTGCTTTAGTTACTGTCCACCACTGAACGGGGCCAGGCGTTTCCCAGGGGTCCCAGATGTAGGCCGTAGGTCGTGTGTACACACACAGAGCACCTGTCCAATCACCCATCAGTTTACACATGTTCAAGAGAGCAATGTGCCATTTCCTCCAGCGGCCAGCTAAACACAGCAGGCAGGCTTTGCATAACTGTTTATATACAATACACTCCACTTTGTATAACCAACACTGAGATTATATGCTTAGTGAGATGATTCTCAGCTGTACAGTAAAAAAAAAAGTCCTGGGTGTTGCAGAGGTGTTGCATCAGGATTTATCTGTGTGAGATATCCTATTTTTCTGAAGTGTAAAAGTGTCAAGATGTAAACTCTTCACACTTTCAGATCTAAATTAAAGCAGCAATCCATAACTTAAGCAGGGTCTGCCCACTCGAGCGAAGACATGTTTACCGTTGAGCTATAAGAAGAGAGCATGTTTGGGAAGGCCAGTTGTTCCATTTGAGTTTCATGCAATACCTCTTGTCACGCCTAAGTGCAAGGACCGCTAGGCCAGCGCTCTGGGCCCTCATCTCTTTTTTTTGCATCAAATTTGTCACCCATTTGTACCAATGAGCTCATTTTTGTGGATTTTTACTACAGCCAAACAGATGCGCTCCTTTCTCTCTTTTTTTCTACTCTATAACAATGATTACTCTCAGAATATATAGTTATTTAACACTTATTTGTAACAAAGGAATATCACTTCTTTACTTGGTTAACACTGAGCATTTTGCTGTGAGACTCTGGTTGTGAATCTCCTTTACGGACCACACACACACACACACACACACACACACACACACACACACACACACACACACACACACACACACACACACACACACACACACACACACACTCACACACACACACACACACACACACACACACACACACACACACACACACACACACACACACACACACACACACACACACACACACACACACACACACACACACACACACACACACACACACACACACACACACACACACACAGAGTTGCACTGCTTTCTGTCGGTTATTAGTTAATCCACAAGTTTCATTCTCCAGCATTTTGTTTTTTCCTACATTCCTTTATGAGGGTGAGGTCATGACAGAATGCACTTATCATCATCATCATTAGCATCATCATCCTACTTTCTTTTGTAAAACTCACTTTCAAATAATTTCCAACTGTTTGTTTTTTTTGCATGCTTTTTTAGAGTGCAGCTATTATACTGCACATTGGGCTGGTCGCTTCTAAGGGCGTTTTCTGCATCAAATGACAGATGGATACAGAAACATTTTACAATGTAACTTGTGCTAAAATTGGCTTAATCGTAAAACTATAATTTTGTACCCCCCAAGAGTAAAAGCCCTATATACTTCAACGTACGACGGATAGTGAAAATCACGATCTACAAGCTCAAAACATGTCTCGATGTGACTGAAACGTTGTGAGCTTGTACATCGTCTGTTTTAGCTAATTTTCTTACCTTTTGGCAATTTTTATCTCTTATTTTTTGATATGTATTTTTGTATATATGTATTTATTAACTCGCTGGGTAGGGGGCGCTGCAGTCAGCGGGGGGGGAGAGCTGACAGAGAGACGATGTGAAAGACTCAAATTTATCACGCAGACGCAGTTAGTGGAAGGATGCTTTGTCACGGTCTGACAAGGTCACCGGGAGGAGGGAGGGAGGCTGTCCAAAAGCAAACTAGACATAGAGCAGTGCAGCATTCTTAGGGAGGAGGAGGAGAACCTGTGTTCTGTGGGATTCTAACCCACGACACGCTGCCAGGCTGCACTAGAGCCTATATGCAGGATGCATGCGCCCGGACCGCCAGGCCAGCGGGCGCCCCCCAGATCTGATACTTTTTTATTGCTTTTGTGTGACGCTATGATCAAGTAGGGTATTAATCTACGAAAAATCACAAAAAGTTAGAATACGAAGACAAACAATCCTCCTCCATCACCAGTGTGAGAAAACCCTGAGCCTGACACTCCTCTGAACATTGAAGGACTCTCTCTCTCTCTCTCTCTCTCTCTCTCTCTCTCTCTCTCTCTCTCTCTCTCTCTCTCCTCCTCCCTCTCTGGTGTCTGGAAGTAATCATGTGTGCCTCCACACATACCACCAGTAAGCATGAAATCCTCAGCCAGAGCATAAAGACATGTTTTATATCTTAACATCCATTCCTGTGACAACTATGAAAACCTCAGCAGCAGCATGCGGGACCCCCCGTTAGGGCAGCCCCCCCCCCCCCCACCTCTTAATAGGGCATGTAGGCCAGTGGTGGATGAACGTGCTCCGTACTTATTTTTACCAGGTTGAAAAACCTGGTCTACATCTACACTCGCTAGTCCTGACTTTTGCGTGACTTTTTCCTCATTGGCTGGTCCTTTAGCCAATGAGGGCTACATGTCCTCTCAGAATATGGGATCTAAAAACGACCCGCAATACTGTGTTCGACCACTGTATGTATCTCTATGAACTGTGGCGTTGTTCCTCCAGAGTGTAGAAAAGAGAGTAACGACACGCTTTGATCTCGCCGCAAAGCAGGCTCCTATGGGCTATAGTTCCAAACATTGGAACTATCTCATTGAGATAGACAGAGCACTTCCGCATTCCATTCTTACAATGGGAGTCGACGCGATAGTGATAGAAATAAGCAACCAGGTCTAGGAAAACAAGCCCACAAGTAAATGTCGACATTTTTACTTACCAAAATATTGGCATCAAAATATGCTTAACGTTTAAAAAATTGTCGGAATCTTTTGAAAATAGCTGATCTCAAGGTCGCAACGCATCGCAGTGCGACGGGTTGAGAGCTTGTAGATCAGCTATTTTCAGTGTGTGACACTGTCACTGACTAAGTATAAATCGCCCTTAAAGGAGTAGTTCGCCCAAAACGTAATTATTTTCTATCAATTACACACCACTCTCCTACCGGCGGAGATTCAAAGAGTCTCCATTGAGACGTTGAGTCAAAGTATCAAATTATTGGTTTAGAAAATAGGTAATTTCTTGGGTGAACAACTCCTTGAACACCGTTTGCACAGTGCTTTCATATCCTCGCCTCTCTTCGACCTCCTACCCCCCCCCCCCCCCCCACACACACACACACACACATATTATCGTAGATATAGCCAGCAGACGGCTGGCTAAGGTCTGGAGCTACTCAACACTCCGACATCAAATAGTCTCCTCATTTCTCAGCTCCGCCTGTGTGTCATCTCTAACAAGCAAAGCCATAAGTCTCCTGCAGCCAGATTAGAATCAAGTTTCCTAAATCAGTAACAGTTATCGGCCCGGCCGGTCGCAACAACATGCAGCTCCAATAGTATAGTGGTGGTGGGCCTCTCGCTTTAGCGGTCTTTAGGATATCATCGATGTCGGGCCGGACACCTTGTATGTCCGAAACCGTTCTTTTTTTAATAGTATAGCATTTTAATAAACGTTTTAAAATAGTGAAAATAGCCGATCTACAAGCTCACATTGTGAGTGAATGAGTACTTTTACTTTGGGTACATTTTAAATATATTTTGATGCCAAAGTTTTTGAACGTACATTTTTAAATAGAAGATTTTTACTTGTAATAGCGTAACCAACTGCACGACGGCACATAGATTTAGTGTTACACTGGTAAGCAGTGGTGTAAAGTAACTAGGTACATTTACTTAAGTACTGTACTCAAGTAAAATTTTGAGGTATTTGCACTTTACTTGAGTATTTCCAATTTCCAATACTTTTACTTCTACTCCACCACATCTCAGAGGGAAATATCATACTTTTACTCCACTACAATTATTTGAAAACTTTAGTTACTAGTTACTTTGTAGATTTTGATTATTATTACAAAACATACATTAACCACTTTCGGCCATTTTCAAAAGATTTTTATACATTTTACACATTCGAAAACTTGTGAAATGGGACATTCTGCATAATGGTACTTTTACTTTTACTTATTGAGTACTTTTTCCACCACTGCTGATAAGGCAGATTTCCGTGGATCTTCTTTCAGATCACGGCTAGGGCCCTCCGTGATTGTGCACAGCCGGACCAGTCTGTGCATTTTACACAGTGCAGGGTATCGCGTTTCCAGGGGTTTCCAGATGTATTTGCGTTGCTCATTTCTCATTAGGATGTCAATGTTATCATTGCAGGGTGTGTGGCTGAACAACGAGGATGTTGGTTTTTGTGTGTGTGCGCATGTGTGTTTTCTTAAGACTTTCTCAGACTCTGGACTTAGAACAAAAGTAAATCTGACCCGGCCCGGACAAGGAAGGGATGAGGCCTTATTCCTTAATGCCGTCGGCAGAAAAAAAGCTTGTATCTCCATATTTCAACTTTTTATGTTTTCTCCGTAAATGAATGCCCTCCTTCATCAAACAAGAGTGTCGCACTTAAAGTGGTGAAAATAAACTAGTAAGTACAAGTTTTCAAATAATTGTAGTTGGAGTAAAAAAGTAAAATATTTGCCTCTGAGGGTGCAGTGGAAGTATGTATTTTTAAAAATGGCGGAAAGTTCCGGCACGTGCCGCCGTTGTACGACGGAGTATGAATCGGGCCTGAAGTAAACAAGAGGGCTCCCTCCGTATGCAGGTATTCTGTCCCACTCCCAAAGGACATCAAAGAGATGCTGTGATAGACCCCGTCCCGCGTGTGACTTTGAACCCAGAAACATGACTCTACAAAGACATGACAAACTATAGCGTGCTGCTTTGTACGGTCGGACCACATCATTAAAGGTGATTCAGAGCGGAGATGCTGAGTCTGCAGACCAAACAAAACAGGTCTCTGAAGTATTAATGCCACATTGACACCGGTCCCCACTATGAACGAACATGACATGTCAGCTATTAGAACAGGCCTGGAATTTCGTCATTTTATTATCGGGCACGGCCACATTTTTTGAGGGCATAAAGGCCAAATGCCAGGGCAGGAAGGCCATCAAATAAAACAATGATTTTAAGTACACAGAAATAATTGAATACATTTTCAATACATGGTATTATCTGTGATCATTAATTTAGGAAGCTACTGCTAGCACATCCCATGCTCCACCACTAGGTAAGAAATGATGAAATAGAGCACAGAAGTCCTGATGTCACTCGTTCATCCCCTGGGTCGTAGAAGTATTTTCTCTATGGAGAATAACATTGGGTCATCTTAGAATCATCTCATATAAGAATTGTGGTCCAAAAATAAACAAACTGTCTCTGGGATATTGTCAGGGGGTGGTTCTGTATCGTTTATGATTTCTGGCGAAAATGTTACTAATTCGGCGGAAGTAACATTCGCGCGTTTTTTCTCACCGTCAGTTGATGCTACGTGTCCATAAGAGTAAAACTGCCGGGATCAAATAAGAACTGTTGAACACAGTTCTTATTTGATGCGATATTAAACACGTCTATGGGAATTCAGAATGGGGGGAAAAAAACGTGACCCAGGTAGGATGTGTAAATTACGTCAGACTTCGGTGCTCTATGGCATTGGTTCTCAAAGTGGGGTCCGGGGACCCCCAGGGGTCCTTGAGGGGGTTCCAGTGGATCCCCAGCAAAATGTGTGAATATAGCATCACAATAATTTTATTCTTTGGCTATTCAAAAATAGCAGATCTACAAGCTCATAGCGCGGCGAGTGCCGCACTATGAGCTTGTAGATCTGCTATTTTTGAAAAATCTTGAAGATTTGTGCAAATCTTTGAATATATTTCCTTTCAAGCGAACATTTTAACACAAATCTTTGCTTCTGGGGGTCCCTGGCACAACATATTTTCAGATGGGGGTCCGCGGCCAAATATATATCAATTTGGGGGTCCCTGGCATGAAAAGGTTTGAGAAGCACTGCTCTATGGTACACTAATGGTCTCCTAAAGTGGGTGCTCTTGCCTATCCCTGCCTTCCATCCACTCCGGAAGTCTAATGCTTACTGTATCTCAGCACACCACCGAGTCAGCTGGCACGCAGAATGGGGTTTTGGACATTATTTGCACCTGACCCCGCCGCCCATTTTTGGTAGAAACGGGCAGTTCCTGTTCTTTCATTTCAACCAATCAGATGAAGGTATGGGCGGTCCTTGGCAGTTGGCACAGCACTGTCGTTGTTTGAAATCTTTCTGTTTGTCTGGGGTTTCTTGTCATTTTGAAATGCGTTTGTCGGTTTGTATCATTCAGTGTTCTGTTCATACTGTAGGTTTCTTGTCGTTCTGACATGCGTTGTGTCATTCTCACTGTCTCTACTAGTGTTCTTTCTGTTCATAGGTTTCTTGTCATTCTTTTTTTATGCTCAAAACTTTATTTGAGTTTTTAACTTTCAGCAGAACAAATAATAAAACAAATATACAAATAAACATGTAAGAAAATTAATATTTAAAAAAAATCAGTAAGAAAATGTACACACAAAAAACACCCGCAAACAACAATAGTATACAAATATACATAACTTTTTTTTTTAAAAGATTGGTAAAAAAATATTAGGTTTCTTGTCATTCTGACATTCGTTGTGTCATTCTCTCTGTCTCTAACAGTGTTCTGTCACCTGCGGAGTCGGGGTCCGGAAGCGAGACATCTACTGCAGGCTGAAGGGCACCGGGAAGGTGAGAGAGGAGCTGTGTGACATGCTCGCTCGCCCCGCCATCGTCCAGCCCTGTCAAGCTAACGAAGAATGCACCCATTACACCTGGGTGGTTGGAGAATGGCAAGATGTAAGCAGCCTCTCCCTCTGTGTGTGTGTCTCTTTCTTTTTCTTAAGCCCTTTCTCTTCTATCTGTCTTTTATCTCTGTATCCTCTCTCTCTGTTCTACTGTATCTCTCTTCTCTTCTCTCTGTCTCTCTCTCTCTCCCTCTCTCCCTCCCTCCCTCCGTCTTTCAACTCCTCTCCTCCTCCCAGCTGTTTTGGAAACATGCTCTCGTGACAAAGCGACGGCCCTAACAGCAACGAACGCGAGAGAGACGTCATAACAGAGTTGCCTTCTCCTCTTAATTAATCTCCATATATCGGTCGACGGGCCAGGCACCTTTCAGCTGCAGTCTGTGTTTTCAATGAAGATGCCGCCATGATGTTAGTGTGGGAGACAGATGTTAAATCATCTCGCAGGGTTTTTTCTTTTCTTTTCTTTTTTTTTTTTGGCAGGGAAACGCTCACGGAGCTCCGTAGATCGTCAGAGCGCCAGCTGTGTGTTCTGGAAGGCAGTGAATGCACTCTGCACACTGCATTAAAACACTTGAACCCATGGATTCTAGTTCTCAGTGGCCACAACTGATTTCATAGAAGTCAGCCTATCCGCAAGCTCTCAACGAGTCGCTCGTTTATTATCTGAAGATTAGACTAGAGCATTTGAAGTGGTCAATATGTTCAGAAGCATCTTCCATAAAATAGTCTGGGATATTTCGTATAAAAGCACCGGTTAAAGCCTCAGTCTGTGATTTCTTCACCTGGTTGGCTATATGAAGAACAGCAAGATTTCTAAAGCCTCATATTTTTGGGCGGTGCAACCGCCCCTATAAGTGAGGTTTGGACATCGATCCAAATTGCACCCCCCCAACCCTGTGCTGTGATTGGCCACCAGTGTACCCCCCTAACCCTGCACCGTGATTGGCCACCATATTCAGGACTCTGATTGGCTAGAAACACATGACACATGTGCATAGCCCTATAAATACGCGCACACACTTAAAAAAAACACATCTATGTTTTTTTTTTAAGTGAATCACTTCCATCACTGTGATTAGTGATGGAAGTATTGTGATTAGTATTGTGATTAGCTAGCAAGACACCGCCCACTTCACACTGGGTGTGATTTAGGAATCAGAACTGGATTCCTGAGCAATTACTTGCTTGTAGATCTGCTATTTTTGGCAGAGGGATTTGGTGTCGACTGGAGAAAAAGTACAGAGCCAACTCAGGTCCATTTTAGAGCAAGTGGTTATCAAACCTTTTCATGTCAAATACCCAAAATATGTATTTGGAAGCAGATCCCCCAGTTTGACCCCAACTAATGCATTAAAACTTAACTGTCGCATCATGACCTCAAAGGGCCGATGCATGTAGCAGCACTGTAGCACTGAGAAGCACTGCTGTGGGTGATGATGCTAGCTAGGATTCTCTCTCTCTCTCTCTCTCTCTCTCTCTCTCTCTCTCTCTCTTGCTGTCTCTCCCTGTCTTCACTACTTTGTGTCTCCTGCTTTGATCCTCAGCAGAGATGCCATTTAAGGACATTTAAGGACAGTTACGTTAGGTCCTAGTACTGCAGGGGTTGGGGGGGATGTCTCTATCTGTGTTTCCTCCATTCATTCAGTCATTCATTACAACCTCCTTCCTATCATCACAGTTTGGCCCGAAATGGGCCAATGTTGTCATCATCGTTTTACACTGCGCACACACACACACACACACACACACACACACACACACACACACACACACACACACACACACACACACACACACACACACACACACACACACACACACACACACACACACACACACACACACACACACACACACACACATATGGCGCGTTACTGCATGCAAAATGTATTTCAACTTCCTGATTGCTGTCGTCGCACGTGATCGGCCCCATAAAGCATCAGTGGACTGGGGGGTTAAACGCAGCTTTAACTGTCCAGCCATGATTTGTCTCTCCGTTTATGTTAGTGATGATAAGTGAGCCATATGGTTGAGACCGGTGTAGTCACACTGTCATACAATACTTATTCTAAAAAACCTTGTATCTCCATTCTCCATATGTTTCAAGCTATTATGTTTATTTTTATTTTTTTCCCGGTAAAATAGTGCCCTTCTTCATTGTAGAAGAGTGTTGTGCAAAAGTAGCGAAAATAGTAGATCTACAAGCTCACAACGCGTCGTGAGCTTGTAGATCTACTATTTCCGCTATAGTTTCTAAATATTTGATAGTGACATTGAAAGTTAAGTGTGTCTGTGGGTTTTATAAATGTTGAACTATTGAAAAGTATTAACAAAGAGCTTGTGACTAAATCATAACTACATTGCATCCATTGGAACATGGACAAAAATGTTCCTCCCATTTCCTCAAAAGCAGAGTGTAGAAGAGAGAGTAACGTCACGCTTTGATCTCGCCGCAAAGCGGGCTGCTATGGGCTATATAGTTCCAAACATTGGAACTATCTCATTGAGATAGACAGAGCACTTCCGCATTCCATTCTTACAACGGGAGTCAACGCTAGTGTCATAACTCTCTTTACACGGCTCTGCTCAAAAGTAGCTGTTTTGGACATACAAGGTTTCCACCCGACTGTGACGTTTTGTTAGCAATGTTAACTGAACCATATGGTCGAGACAGTCATTGTAGTCACTGTCATACAATACTTATTTTAACATGAGCACTGAAATATAGCTCCTAATGCGTCCAGACAGAGCAGCTTCTCTTACTGCTGAGGTCTTTGTCCATCTGGAGACTGAAAAGCTGGTGAGAGCATCCCTCTGCTTTCAGCTCAACACTGCCCCCTCTGGTTGCACTCCGACACTGATCAACAGGTCTCCCAGCAGCACTGGCCTCTCGAGGAAACGAGGCTTATCTTGATGACATGATTACATGACTTCTCACCCTGGTGGTTAACCTGCCTCGCTGTCAGTGGTGGAAGAAGTACGGAGAGTTTTTTATAAATAAAAGTACCAATTCTACAATGTAA